>NC_142744.1:19092500-19127500 GCF_051943395.1 Hippocampus bargibanti | reverse complement strand
CACTGCGTTGCCCATGTGTCGCACAACCTTAATTTCTTAATTGCTTTTGTGTAATTCTATTCTAGTTGCCTCATGTGGTGTTCGTTCTCTTCGACAAGAGGCGACCATCTTCACTATTGGGGGTGGTGAAGATGACTTGCGCGTAAGTTTGATTAAAGTGAAGGAGAGTTGCGCAATGTCGTCTGCCTCGCTCTCTTGTCCCAGTCCATCTGAATCCAGCGGCAACAAAGTCAAGACGGCTGGGGATTGGTCGGGATGCAGTGGATGGCCAGTGTTTTGCTTTATTGAATAAAGCATACGTTTGATTTGGATTTTTTTTTCTTGGAAAAGTTGTCGGCCACCCGGGCGGAGACGTTTTGTAAGTTGTACGCCCAACATTAAAGTTGCACGCCCCGGGCGTCCATGCCGACATTATTTGAGACACTGTTATCAGCGCTCATAAACATAAACAAATCACGAAATCAATATTTTACGATCTTAAGAACATATTCATCTGGATGAATTGGATTCTAAGAGCAGACTGTATCAATTGTTTTACCTCTAATTAGATTTGATTATCATAATGGTCTTCTGACTGGACTCCATCAAAACAGCATCAAACAGCTGCAGCTCATTCAAAACACTGCAGGACGGACTCTGAACAGAACAAAGAGGTCAGAACCTATTCAGTTCTAATTGCTTTATACTGGCTCACTGTCAGCTGTCGAATACCTTTTAAAAGGATGCCACTCATACACAACACTTTATAAACCAGCGAATGGCTTGAATACATGAAAAGAATGGTAATTGAATGCGAACCCAATATTTTTTCCCAAGATGGCGGCGCGTGAACACGCAGCGGCTCCCCTCTCCCGGCAAATTGGCATTTTCATGTTTATGTTTGTTAAAGTAATTATAAGTGCCTTGCATGCTGGGTCCGAGAGGACAGTAATTTCATCTGTGCTGTATGTCATGCATATTAGCATATTTAACAATAAAGCTGACTTTGACTTTGAAAACAGGGGTGTCCTGACTAAATATTCAGGATTGTTATCTTGTTTCTTCAGATCTTGGTGATGAGCTGGTCATTTAAATCAGGTGTGCTTCAGCAAGGAGGGATAGAAAACAGGGAGGACATCAGTTTTTGTGGACTGAGTTTGGATACCCCCTGCAATAGAAAGTTTGGAAATCAGCAAATGTGTTAATTTGGTAAAGTCCAGAGCAAAAGCAAACTTGGTGAATGTGCACCGAGTTGTTATTCTGCACACAAATGGAATAAAATACAAACAGAACTGAAATTAGCTTAAAGTGGTTTAAGTCAAAGTTAAAAATTATGTTATGGCCATATTCACCACTTTTCTAAAGCACTTCTGTAACATGTTTTTTAACTTTTTCATGTTGGCTCTTTGCTTTATGAATTGTCCATCCCTGCTTTTGCGGTATTTCTTTGCATGAAATCTTGACCCCAAAACAAACTAACCAACAAACCAAGGAACCAATCAACCAACCAACCCACCAACCAACCAACCCACCAACCAACCAACCAACAAACAAATTAATAAATACATTCATTCATCGATGAGAAGGTTTCTTCAGCCGTCATCTGTACGACTGAGACCTTACACAGACGTACATTCATTCACGTACATAAATACATAGTTACATACTGTAGATACATAGATACTTTGATACATACATATATACATACATACATACATACATACAAAACACACACACACACACGCACACACATGCACAAACATACATACAGACGCTCCCCACCTTACAACAAGATATGTTTTGAGCGGTCGTTCGCAAGGTGAATGTGTTCGTAAGTTGCTTCAGTTCTATATTTTGTATGGAATGTAGGTTTAAGTCAAACACTGAACGTGGAAGTAAAAACTAAAGGCGCTCTAACAGTCGTAAAATAGATTCACACCTACTGTAGTACGACGACATATATCCTTGGGTGTTTAGTAAGCCATTAATGAAGCTGCTGGCACACAGTGGTGGGCCGTCAGAGCCAGCAAGGCCTTATCTGTTGGCCCAACATAATCAGACATCATTATCATAATTATAATAAAAGTCAATTTCATTAAAAAAGTATTTTGTCTGAATATATATATATAATTATTCTACATACTGTTTTCTTGATGTTATATTATATCCATTTGGTTAAGCTCCTTTCAGTGTTGTAGTTTTAGGTCACAGTTTTTAATCCAATCAGAATTCAGCTAGCTTGTGTCGCCAGGCTGTATGAAATCTGACCGACGCCTTCAGAATCAACAGTGAGGGCGTCTGTGCGCTGTACTTGAACGGGCACATGTAGTTGATATATAGTTGCGATAGCCAATCGGATCGCGAGTTGGCACAGTAAGGCCAGCTAGAGGGCCTCGCGTTGAACATGACATGTACGCGTCCTGTGATTGGATACTCACTTTACCTCAGCCCTCAGCGGACGCAGCGCTATGCAAATCAACCAAGCTACAACAGATCAGACCCGGAAACTTTAGCAGAACAACCAAGTATATCTACTCGTTTTGTTAACCCACAATGGCTGAAGGAGAGGACAACTCGCTGTCGCATGTAAGAAAAAGATTTGTTTACTTTTATTTTCAAAAAATAGTTCGTTTTGTGAACGTCTTGTTGTTTTTCTTATATTAAACTGACATTTTGTAATTTAGCGTAAAATCTTGTTAAAGATTGCATATTCTTGGTGGACTTCATAAAACTTTGTGGACAAATGATTTTAAATTTCCTTTTATTTTTAATTGTTTGCAGTATCACGTATAGTGACAAGTGCTAATTGATGATGCAGATTTATTGATGTGTAATTGCTCCGGAAAATAGCCTGTGTTGTAGACGATTAAGGTGATGCCACGCCCAGTACTGCACGCGTGTGTTTTTGTAAATGATATCTCCAGCCGTTGTGTCATAAATTATGGTATTACGAGGGATATATGTTATATAAGTCGGACTAAGTAGGACTTCACTGAAGGCCTAGGTGTGAAATGCACGGACCGCCACTGCTGGCACATAATTACTGAATGACATGCCAGCAGCCATTACTTTTTGTGATGCATCTCGTCATCTTCAAGCGTCAACTGGGAAGAGGGATTTCCTCCCTGTCCACATACTCTGCGCTAGTGTTTTTCAACCTTTTTTTGAACCAGGGCATGTTTTTATACATTGGATTTTTTTGTAACACACCAACAACTATCTCGCAGGAAAGAGGCAATCAGTGATGTGTTGCCACACGGATGAATATTAAATTACCCTCCCGGTCTTTTCAGCACGGACACAGGACAATGACATAATATTGGTAGAAAATGATTAATAAATGTTTGTAAAAGTTTAAATTTGAAAAAGGGGCATTGGACAGTTTCTCACGGCACACCTGACGATCTCTTACGGCACACTTGTGTGCCGCGGCACAGTGGTTGAAAATCACTGCTCTACGCAGCCAAACGTGTGAGCTCGGTGGATCTGGGCCTGAACACGTTAGCAACACTTCAGCATAACCGGGCGCTGCTTGGTCAGCCATTGTGTCCGTCTCATAAACATCCAGCCGTTGAAACCAGAAATCTGCCTGTGTGCGTGCATGTGCGTGAAGCACAGTACGCAGCCAATTGCAGGCGAGCTCGGCCGGGAAAAAGGCGTGCGATACAAAATCTAACTTAGAGCATCTCTGTCCGAACATTTTTCAACATATAGTACTCGCAAAAATGTTTCTATGTACTGTTATTCGTAACTCGAATGTTCGTAAGTTGGGGAGCGTCTATACATTGATATATATACTTACATACACACACACGTTGATCCATACATGCATACATACACATGCATACATATTGTACATACATGCCTATAGACATACATACATACACACATACATACTGGACATATTGTACATACATATACATACATACATACATACATACATACATACATACATACATACATACATACATACATACATACATACATACATACATATGGGGGATTTTGTCGTAAAATCTTATGTTTGCTATGCAGGCAATTTATGTGTTGTATTAAAAGTCAAGCAAGTTAAAAATAATACATAAATATATAACGATGAGGCGACGTGTTGTTGCAGGATGTGAATTAGCATTTGCAGTAGATCTGCACTTACATAACCGCCAGGTATAGGTTATCGTGGTTGTTGCGACTTTCGTCCCCCGCCCCCTCTTCCCTTTCTCTCCTCCTCTTCCAAACTCCCACCCACCCGAATCCAATCACACCCTCCCCCATCTCAAGTACAATTACGTGATGGCTGACGTTTGAGCTGGCGGAGGAGGGAGCAGCAGCACTAGTTTGACCGAAGGAGGACGACTCAACATTAGCTTCCCAATTGAAGGCAACCATCGAAGGCAGCCGACCGGGGCGCCGCCGTGCACAAGCCGAGCCCATTGTCTCCTGCTTCGGCCCAGCCAGCCAGCCAACCCGGTGTAGCTCACCCCGGTGTCCAAAGAGCTAGGCGGCATTCTTGGGGTAAGAAAACTCGAGGGCCAGAGACGACGAAGAAGGGACGATGCGCCACGGCCAAGTTTGAATATGAGCAAGGAGCGTGGCGTTTTGTTGCAATCGGCGAGCAACTATTGATGCTTGTGACGCGACCGTTGCCAACGGCAGCAGCAGCGACTGCGGCGGCAGCAGCAGCACATTTCGCGCGGACTTCTATTGTTCGTGAGCAGCATATACTGGTGGGCACGTTTGTGTTGCTACCTTGCTAACAACAACAACAAACACTCAGCAAAGTCTCAGTCCAACTCGCACACGCGCGCAAAAAGATGAATTTCCAATCGAGCGCCCCTGTCTCCGGAATCTCGCCGCAGCCCCAGCCAGCTATGTCCACCCCGGGCACTGTCCCGGCATCGGTGCCTCAGTCCATCCCGTCGCAATTCGCATCCGGCTCTCCTGCAAGCTCTGGTGCCGGCCAGTTTGGCTCGGGAACGGTGTCCGGCCAAGCGGCGCAGTCCGGGTCGGCCGGCTCGCAGTTCGTGCTGTCCAACTCGGCCGCCATACGGGCGGAGATCCATCGTTTCGAATCGGTCCACCCCAACATCTACGCCATCTACGACCTGATCGAACGCATCGACGACCTGGCCTTGCAGAACCAGATCCGAGAGCACGTGATCTCCATCGAAGGTGAGTGTGCGCCTTTCACTTCTGGGAGTGGAGGTGGCACAGCCTCATTCATTCAAGGGAGGAAAAAAAAAACATTGGGCTCACGACTGCAGTACTGCCAAACCTCTATTGCATCTTTTTACACTGAAAAACATCTCACGGCACACTACTAAAAATTCGAAAAAAAGTTGACATTTATGATATTTACAGTATCATTAATGTATATTGACATAATTTGTGTTATAAATACATTTCAATACAAAATTGACAATTTTACACATTACACTCATGCCATCAACTCTAAAACAAGAAGAATGACTGTTATTGTGGTGTACATACGATAATTTTAAATTTTGGTTCAGACTTTATTTAGCAAGCATCATGGAACTTAACATGATTGATTTGCTTCCGCGGGCTGAATAAATTGATGTGGTGGGCCAGATTTGACACATTTGTCTAAGATCATCATCAGTGTGAAGGCAAACAAGTTAAGGTCTTATTTTGGTTCTTGAATTGTGTGAAATAAACACAAAATATAAGATCGGATAAAGGCTCATTTCTCATTTTTGTATTTTCACTTTTTAAACAAAAACAGGAGATAGGACATTCTTGTTCAGTGGAGATAACAACACTGCCCCCTAGCGGATAGAGGACACTGCCCCCTAGCGGATAGAGGACACTTCAACAGGGCTTTGTGTGACCACGGCACACCCCAGGTGTCAAAGTCAAGGGGGGGGGGGGGTCCAGATCTGTTCCGCTACATAATTTTATTCAGCCTGCGAAAGCAAATCAAGCATGTCAAGTTCCATGATGCTTGCAAAAATCTGAGCCAAAATGTCAAATTGTCGTACGTAAACTAAAATAAAAGTTGTTGTTCTTGACTTCAGATTTAAAAACTAGCCACCCATCAATTTATTGTGCGCTCTGTATTAAATATGTGGAGAGTATGAAACATTCGAAAGGCCTGCCCAAATTCATAACGGCCCTCAAGAGGCAATCGGAACTACCATATTTTCTGGTGTATAAGGTGTACCGGAGTATAAGGCCCCACCCCCAATGAATGATGTATTTTCAAACTTTGTCCAGATATAAGGCTGACCGGACTATCAGATGCACCTTCAATGATTTAAAACATGTTCCAAATACAATATATAATTATCAATGAGTATATATATATATATATATATATATATATACAAAATTACATGCAAACAGGGTCGGATATATCGATAGTCCCGGTTATATCGATATTTTTTCGGACTCCCTAGAATATCGATATAACGAGACTTTACTGTATATATATACAGTAAAGTCTCGTTATATCGATATCGGATATATCGATAGTCCCGGTTATATCAATACTATTTCTATGCACGCACTGAGAAAATTACATGCAAACAGGGTCGGATATATCGATAGTCCCGGTTATATCCATATTTTTTCGGCCTCCCTTGAATATCGATATAACGAGACTTTACTGTGTAAATATATATATATATATATATATATATATATATATATATATATATATATATATATACATACACACACACACACACACAGACACTCCCCAACTTACGAACATTCGAGTTATGACTAACGGGACATGCGAACATTTTTGCGGGTACAGTATGTCGACAAGTTCGGACAGAGATTCTGTAAGTTAGATTTTGTATTGCGCCCCATTTTCCGGCCGAGCTTGCTTGCCATTGGCTGCGTACTGTGATTGACGCACACGCATGCACACAGACACATTAGACGTTTCAAGAGCTGGATGTTTACGCGACGGACACCAAGGCTGACCAATCAGTGTTGCCAACAAGTTCAGGCTCAGTAGGTGTGACTATTTTACGACTGGTACAGCATCTGTGTTTTATACTTCCCCGTTCAGTGTTTGACCTAAACATACATTCCATACAAAATATAGCACTGAAGCAACTTCTGAACAAATTCACCTTACGAATGACCACTCAGAACATATCTCTTTTGTAAGGTGGGGAGCGTCTGTATAAACATTTTCCAAATATAAGGCACACCACATTATAAGGCGCTAGAGAAGAGTCTGGGGTGACACACTTCTTTTTCTACAAGGGGAAATGGTCTGTGCCTGTGAGAGCTATTTTGGCTCAATGTTACTTCACACATAAGGCACACCTGCATATAATAATAATAATAATAATAATAATTAATGGGTTTATTTTGATCGTTCGTCCCTGATTCATTGCTTCTACGGGCGTTGATGGCAGAGGATGGTTAAATCATCAGGAAGCCAAGTGTTGAACAGAAAGTTGGTTTAATCTTGAAGAGAGCGGGGACATCGCGGTGTCGGCTAAGAGGAGGAAGCATGGAGAGAGAGAGACGAACTGGAATGGGAGAGCATTTATACGGCACACAGTGTGTGACGCGATAGGATTTGACGTAATGTAGATGCGCCATCATGTAAAGCAGGGGTCTCAAGCTCAATTTACCCGGGGGCCGCTGGAAGCTGAGTCTGGGTGAGGCTGGGCCGCATCAGGATTTCCACAAGAAAACCACAAATAAAACATTCCAATGTTCTCAACATCTTTATTTTTAACACACAAAAAATGAATTGAAATGAAATGGAAAATGAATAAAAAAATATATTAACCAGTAATAAATAAATAAAATAATGATAATGATAATGATAATAAGGCAGATACAGACGACAGAAAAAACACAGGAAAACTAATTATTTTAATAAAGTTTCAAATGTCTGTATTCACAGTTCTTTAACCTTTAACTTTATGAATATAAAGAAAATATTGAACATGAACTGTCCTAAACATGATTTCTCTTGCCTACTTGTTCAGCTTCACACACAAGTTTCATTCATATCAATCATGCGGGCCGCACTAACATTAATCTTTCATATCAAGGCGGGCAGCAAAATACTCTTTTGGGGGACGCATTTGGCCCCCAGGCCACGGGTTTGATACCCCTGATGTAAAGGAAGGCAGGATATGACGTATCAGGAAGTCCAAAACGTAAAGATTAGAAAGCGATGTTTAAAGATGTTCGTATAGCGAATTACCCCAACAATAATAATAATAATAATAATAATAATAATAATACATTTTATTTTCAAGCGCCTTTCAAAGCTCTCCAGGACACTTTACAGTCACCGACAAGCATTGAAAAAATACATATATTGAACTATCAAAGTTGAAAGTCTCTTACTGTCGTCTGCCGGTCTCTTTAATGTTTAAACCACCCCCCTCACTGCTGCGTCCTTGACCAATCACGTGGCTTTAACAGTAGATTGGGGGCGGGAAATAGCGGACAAAAACAGTCGGCTGCCATTTTGTTGTGAGAAGAATGGGCTCGTTCGCGAACGACGCATCACTCATTGAGGCAGCTCCGTGTACGAAAAAAGTTAGTATGTCAAGGTAAAGTTCGTATGCCAAGGTAAAATTTTCATAAATGTAACGTTCGTAAGCCAAGGGGTTTGTAAACCGAGGTATCACTATACTTGCGTTCTGATTTGAACGCTTGTCAGAGAAGCTGGCTGCCTTGTGAAAAAGTGCATGTCACGTGAAACTAATGGGATGCTTACACACTGATAGCCCAAACACAAGAAGCAGTAATAGAGCCAGTTATAATGCCAGATGGTCCTTGTCCCCCCACCCCCATGGCAGATATTTGTGTCCGTTGACGAATGATCATTCGACAACAAGATCTCCCACCCAAAATAATAATGTTTCTCCGGCCCCTAAGCAGATGTCTGACAATTGTACATTCAAATCGTATGTGTGAATTAAACAGGTTGAACATTTCGGATTGTTGATCCCAAAGTGTATTGAGGATGAAATTAAAAAACGTCCCACATAACACAACCCACACCACAGTACAAATGTTAAATGCTTCAAGAAAATATTTCTTTCGGAGGGCGGCCCAGTGGTCTAGTGGTTAACATGTCAACCTCACAGTGCAAAGTGTTCAATCCTGGCTTCGCCCTTCCTGTGTGGAGTTTACATGTTCTGCCCAGGCCAACGTGGGTTTCTCCGGGTACTTCTTTTATACATATGAATATTCCGGAAGTCTTGTTTTTGAGTTAGTGACGAGTTGTCACGTCACAGAAGGAACGCCCCTGACCGATAAAGGACACACTGTAGCAGTCCTTTCATCACGTCAATGCATTTTGCGGAACTTTGTTTGGTCTGAAAACTTCGTGATGATCCGTTTTGATGGCGAAATTATAAGGAAAAAACATAAATAACGCGATGGTGAATCCTTGTGTGTTGCACCGAACAACTATTTGATATTCGCTGACAAAAATTCCCAGGAGAAAAAAATCAGCCCATTTCCACGGGGCTTTGTCGCCATCTTGCTACATCTCTCTTCAGCTGCCTCAAAATGACACGGAATGAATTCTTTAATCAATTGCAAACATGTATGCTTTCCTCTTCAGAACTATGTGAATCATATTCATAACTGGGTGAGTAACAAGAAAACATATTCTCCGAATCTGAAGACATTGTTTTAAATTCTCGAGCAAGGCAAGACGTCTTGGAGTGACACCACAAACAAGGGGGCGGGACCATATGAAACTGGCCACTTCCGGTTTCAATTTGAAGTAATTTTTTTAGACACGTTAACACATTTTTATTGGATTGGATTGGATTGGATTGGATTTGCCTTTATTAGTCTTGCATTGGGGATTTGCATTTGACTAAAAATATCAGCCTGCATGTTTTGGGTATTTTAAACGAAAAAGTGGTGTTGGTTGTCTTTTAAATACATATAATACTAATCACAAATTTACACTCACATAGAGATAGTCTGCCCGGGTGATGCTCAAGAAAATAATTTGAAGCATTTTGGGTCCTGTTGTAAATTTTGATAACCCCGTCGTTAAATCTGAAAAAAGAGCGACATATGCTTTGGTTTACAGTGGAATTGTCAACCAAAGTGCTCAGCTTTGCTATTTGTATTGAATTGAATTACGACTACGCACTCCTGACAAGACAGCATGCCGATAGCAAAGACTAATGGGATATGTTAAACAATCACTTCGTGCGTTTTTAATAGAAATACTGGTTGGGAGTTTACTCTACTTTGTTTGGACATTTGCCTCGTGATTGAGCAGCAAACTTTGCACAGCATACCGCATCTCACCCCGTGTAGGACAATTGAATAACAGTGCGGTTCTTGCTCGCCATTAAATTTCACATACGCTGTGCCCTAATTACTTTTCATGTGCATCATCCACTTCAGACAAATCAATCTCGACAGTTAGATGCATTCCTTTGAAAATTCTTAGGAACTCTTCTTTTCCTTTCGTCTTTTCCCTTGAAGGGGTCGCCACAGCAAATCAGTGTCCTCCATCTTGAGAGGTTGCATCCGCATGTTGATGTCTAAATTGTTAAATGCATACATGACTATGCGTAGCCCTTGTGAACACTGTTGCTAACCAAAAGAGCAGCACCTAAGCATCCTCTCAGATTAACAGAAGTGTGGAAACTCACCATAAGTTTTGGAGTCTGCACCGTATTAAAAATTTAGACATGTGAGGACAGTGCATTTTTTTCATCCACTTGAACAATGTTGTGTGTACATTGCCTCGATTCTTGCTGTTTTCTGCATTTCTCCATTAGTCTTTTTTATTATTGTTTTGCACTCCAATTTTACTCGGAATGAACTGTATCATATAGGGATATGACTGCTAGAAATGCAATAAGTGCATCTTCTTATCTATTATTTTTACTACTATGTAAAATAGCATTTCATAGACCTGGAGCTATTACAGATTCACCTTGTCTGGACTCCTGTTGCTCTTATGGCTTCAAGCAAACTGGTACATATGACTAAAAATATATGGAAACAACTTTCCTAAATAAACTGAATTTTGTATAAAAGTCACATTATTGAAAAAAATACAATAGTGTATTGGTACTGCACACCATTCAGAGGTATACTCTAACAGGATTAACTGATAGTTTTGGACAACCTGCATTAGCTAGGCACAACATTTTTGTTGTATTTCCCTTGCATCTAAATGAGATGAGCACCCCACAGTAACCTTGAGAGCTTCTCACAAGCGGCAAGAAGCGTCTGACTTGGTTTCACCTGCATCAAAGGAACTGCACCAAATCTCTTTTCCCCTTCAGTCTCGCATCATTTCAGAGTCTGTTGCTAAGGAACCAACCAGCGGGTCATGCATTTAGTTGCAAACACAGAAGACTGAATTGAAATTGCAGCCTTTACAAAATGATTACTTGTCTGACAAAGGTTTCCCTGCGGTTTTGTTTGTCAATAAAACCTTCAAATTATTTGGTGACGCAGTTTGAATAATCAGCATGCTTGCTGCATTTCCAAATGGTCGTACAGATAATGTCCTCTCTCTCTCTCTCTCTCTCTCTCTCTCTCTCTCTCTCTCTCTCTCTCTCTCTCTCTCTCTCTCTCTCTCTCTCTCTCTCTCTCTCTCTCCTTGTATATGACAAACCTCTTGCAAATTACAAAAACTCATATCATAATTCAGCATGATATGCAAGAATGATCAGGTCAGGGAGTGAAACAAAATGGCAACGCTAAACTACAGTGTGGGAGTACTAAGTGGTCCAATATGATTCGGTGCTTTCACAGCTAACCAAAGTTGCTTGCATAACAAATGTAATCTGCATTGCTGCGAGCAAGGTTCCTAAAATATCATGAATACAAAAATGTACTAAACAATTGTACAATACTCACAGATTTGTCCAAAGCTGAGCTGTTCTTGCGTCTGTAAAAGACTGATTATTTTATTTTGTTCTTCTACTTTCATTTCTTTCATAACTTTGCTGCTGTGAAATGTAAATTTCTCCATTGCGAGACTAATAAAGGCAAATCCAATCCAATCTAAATGGTCCAGCACACGAGATGTTCATATTTTACCCTTTATTTTCATTTAGATTTTGAGAGTGTCGAGTTTACCAAATATGTATCTGGCGCTTGACCTTTACCCATGGCTTGGCTGACACAGAATTTGGACTCAACCAATCAAATCATCAATCATTTGTCGATTATGTCATCACAACTCAATCAGTGTAAAACCTACTGAAGGCACATTTGATGATGGTGCAGCCAGCACGGGGCGCAGCTGTCTACAATGAAAATATGGTTCTCACTATCATAACTCACATGTACCATTTAAAAATGCTTCTCTCAGCTGCCAATATTCCCATTCTTTGCATGTAACCTGAGTGAATTGTACAAGAAGGACTTTTTATTTATTTCAGAATCAGAATAATGTTCATTGGCCAAGTACGTAGAACACACAAGGAATTTGACTCTGGTAAATTTGTCTCAAAATTCATCTTCAAAATACATGCTATTTCCTAATTTACTTATTCCCACCCCCGCCTATTTATCTTAGACAAATGATTATACAGTATAACCTATTTCAAAATACATTATCATCACTGTGAGAATATTGAATTGTTATCATTATTTGAGTATTAGGCTGTTTAACCGACCATTGCCAGCATTCAGGTAAGTGTTTCTGACCGTGGAAGATTGTGGTTTTCCGCACTACCGAACACACCACAGCTTTTACTATTCAAGTTAGTTTAGCACTTAGCATTCACCCAGGAGTTCCTGAGAATTTGGGAAAGAAGGTTGAATGGGTGACTGTTCGATGTAAACTGATGCGTGACTGGCAGCTCCTTCAGTATTGTGGTTAGAGGTTGCTTAAAGCCTTTTTCACACTGAGACAGACACGGAGATGTCAACAAATGTCATGTTACTGTTGGGCAAAAGTATTTCGTCCACCATATATACTGCAAAAATTCGCTGTGGCGACCGACCCCTGAAGGAAAAAGCCGAAAGGAAAAGAAGATATATACTGCAAAAACAAAAAAAGCGCAATTCTGTTGTTTCACATCTAAAAAAAATTGCAACTTCACCGGAAATTGAAGATGCGCTTCAGCTAATTGGAGGAGATTCAGAGTCAAATGACCTGTTCTTTATGATCAGATTGTTTTATTCTATTAATAGTGCACTAAAAAGGTCAATTGACTCGCTGATGTCCGTCTTTGTAACTTTGCCTTGATGATGCAGCAAAGATATATTTTTATTCTTGTGAGGGTTGCCAGCTATGAAAGACACATCTCCTGACAGGACTCTTTCATCCGTTGCTTATATAACATCTTTCATATATTTCTCTACATATTTATCTTTCATTAGACGTTGACCCCCAGAGCTCAGTTAACTGAGAAAATTTCAGTCTATTGTGAGACTTAATAGAAGGCGGATATTGCTAAAAGATAACAAATATGGTCATATGTCCTTCAGACCCAATGCCTCTTTACTTGATACTGATTTTTATTATAATGTGATATTTACTCAGGAGTTGAAGGGATGAGGAAAAAAAAGAAAATTATAGCCTAAAGCCCATCGAAGAAAAATTAATTAGATTCCATGAATATTAAATCAGATTGGAGCGCAGTGCTTATAGTGCTTATTCCGGAGAGTTTTGATTACACATTTTTATTTTTTTTAACGTGTAATATCAGATTGTGACACCTATCTATAAAACCAGGCAGTTTTAGTCTTTGTTATAACTAATCCATTCATGCTATTATTTTCACACACATTTCACCAGACAAAAACGTGGTTCTTTTTATTTTGATTGAAACCACAGATTAACATGATTTTTGAGTTTTAGGCAGTGACTTGTTGTCTCCGATGTAAACTTTGTATTCTCTGCTTTATACTCTGGTCAGCACAAGCTCTTCTCCCTCATTTATCTGTATGCATGACTAGCATATACTGTCTATTAAAGATGAAGAATTCCTAGAAAATGTGCAGTGTGGTACCACCCTTGTCACACAGTTTCTGCCTCCAGAATAGATCGTCAACTTTCTTGCCGGCTGGTTTTTTTACATGCGTTATTCTTCTACCTCGAGTCTTTCAACCCACCTACTAAGAAAAAAAGATGGAAACTCTGAACAGCATTCAAAAATCCTTTGTCAGTGCAAAGGGCGTTCCACCTGAAAGCCCACCGATGCCTCGGAGTGATGCTTGGGATTGTAAAACATGACTATGTCATCTCAAAACCTACATATTGTCTGTGACTGTAAATTCTACTAGTGAGCTTTGAAAGGCGCTTAAAGGACAATCGACTTCTCTGGACAAGTTGTGTCCATAATTTGTAAAATCGCTTCAAATGACTTCTACTGAGCGTATTTTACAAAGATTCCACTGCATATAGCTATATTTTATGTTTTAGTTTTTGGACACTTTAAGTCATTTTTATTGGTGTCTTGCATTTGACTAAAAATATCATACTGCGTGTTTTGGGTATTTTAGATGCTATAAAACGTTTTTCTGATGCAAGTTAGGAAACAAAAAAGTGATGTCGGTTGTCCTTTAAAATGTAATGTATTATTATTATTATTATTATTATTATTATTATTATTATTATTACTATTATTATTATAAACAGAGAAGGGGAAAATAAATAAATAAATAAATAGAGATTTGCAATTTCTGAACTGTCTGCTGAAATCATGATGGCTCAGGATTTGTTATGCTATTACACTAATGTTTACACATTTCTTTTCCGACAGTTGCCTAGATCATGTGAAGAAAGTGCTCTCTGCAAGTCACAAGCAATGATAATTAGTGTGCCTTTAACTATCTTCATGCAGAAAATGAACACTTGATTAATTGATTGATACAATACAATACAATACAATACATTTTTATTTATATCGATACATCACATTGTCTTTGACCATATGTGTGAATCTCTTAATTCCTTCAAGTCAGTGTTGTGGTATGTTGACTTCCTCAAACAGCCCACTGCGATAGCATGCTCAACTTTTCAGCATTGACCAAATTTGCTCCAATCAATTCATTCATGAATATATTTTTTCTTGTCTGGTGAATGTTGTAAATACCTGTTTCCAGGCCACTGTGAACAGAATGATAATTCCCATCGGTGTATGTCATAGTTTTTGACTGCAGTTCTTATTACCTACAGGGGACATTGCATTCAGACAAAATTTATGTTGGTCAGAGCCAATTTAATCTAAGATCAATTCCACATAATTTACCAATTTATTAAGAATCCGTCAATCTATTCACTGTTGTGGTTTTATTTGTTTGAATGTTTGTTCTTCTGAACTCCCACTTCCAGGCCGATGCTCTACGGATAAAAGAATGCTGGCCATAGCATGGTACAGTATATTGTATTTCCCAAGCTGACAGTCCAATGTACTTCTTCATACAGCATCCAAGTCAAGGCAGTGTCAACAATTGCTTCAAAGTGACCTAACTTTTAACACCAAAATTGAATTCTGAAAGAGAAATGCCAAAACACCAACACATCAATTACCTGTATTTCAATGACATCTCCTACACAGGAAATGCCATGTTTTATGACTTGCTTGTGTTTGTGTGGCGGTAACAGAATCCAAACATCAGCGCCAATATAGGAGGAAAGCCGAAATTAGAATATTTGGATGAAAACCCATGCAAGTCATAAACGCATGACAGTTGGATGAAAACGTCTCACGTGCTTGAGCCACAGAACAGTATATTATTTCGCCACTGCATGAAATGGTGCATTGTGTATACACTTCGTAACACCAAAATGTAATATTTTCCCTTTTTTTGCCGAAAAACATGGACGGCGCTGTATTATAAAAAAAAAAAAAAAAAGAATATTGCTGCTTACTTTTCGCGATAATTTCTCACAAAGCAGTAAGATGGCTTACATGTAGTTGCATTTTTGTAGCTTTGCAAGGCCCTCATGTTCTTTATGATGGCAGTTACGGGTCACATTCATTTTCAGTGAAAAGCTCTTTTTAAAGGACAACCGACATCACTTTTTTGTTTCTTAACTGACATCAGAAAAACGTTTTATAGCATCTAAAATACCCAAAACACGCTGTATTATATTTTTATTCAAATGCAAAACACCAATAAAAATGACTTAAAGTGTCCAAAATCTGCAAAAAATTGAGCTGCGAATTGGGCATTTTTATAAGGTCCCGCCCCCAGTTCGTGACGTCACTGCAAGATGTCTTGCATAACTGGAGAATAAAAACAATGGCCTCGGATAATATGCTTTCTTGTTACACATCCAGTTATGAATATGATTCAAATAGTTCTGAAGAGGAAAGCATACATGTTTGCAATCGATTAAAGAAGTTATTCCCTGTCATTTTGAGGCAACATTGAGGGGAAATTTCTCACCAAGCAAAAGGCACAAAATTCCTTATATTCCTTAAATTCCTTATATGGAGCTTGGAAGCCCTCTTCTGGCGGCTTTTGTGTGCAACACGAGGTTTTCAAATTACAGCAAAATACATTGACATGATGGAAGGACCGCTACAATGCGTCTTTTTTTCGGTAAGGGGCGTTCCTTTAGTGACGTCACGTACGGACTCGTCTCCAACTCAAAAACAAGACTTCCTGAATATTCAGTGCGAGTCTTAAAACGTAAAATATAGCTATATGCGGTGAATCTTATTAAAATACGCTCAGTAGAAGTCATTTGAAGCCATTTTACAAATTATGGACACAACTTGTCCGGAGACGTCGGTTGTCCTTTAAAGTTCGAATTAAACTTGGCAGCAGGAGTGAAACACTTGTGTCTCTGTGTGTTTTGTCTTGGGGGTTTCAATTTGATTCGACACTGCATGTTTTCTTTTGTCTCTGCTAGCAATCTGTGTCAGGAAAATGACAAAGAAAGTGTTCACAATTCCTCTCATTACAGTTCAAAATGTACATCTAAGCCATAGATGGATTAGTGACCTCTCTTGTTTTTGAAAGGTCAGCCAATACTGCTGGCCATCTCACTGGCACCGGTGCTGCTTTGGAAGCATGTTTTTGTCTGAAATTATGTATCTCATGTAGTATTGTACAGGGATAGCGGGAGCTGATAAGGCAAAATCCTGGGCTTTATTTATGAAGTGGGTGATCACTCACGCTAGTGGTCACTTACCCTTGTGGATTTTTGACTTTAGGCAGCTCTGATGTTCAATATTTAAAATGAGGAGAGGGAGCACTGAAAGCACAAAATCAAGTCTGAAGCGATAGAATTAATCGAAAAACTTCAGCAGATGGCCACTGCCAATTGTCACAGTTGCTGATATGTCACAGATGCGAAGTTAAAAGGAGTGTTGTTTTGCTGTGGCTGATATGACTTCCTCTGGTGACTTGCATGCAAAATGCCTGCACAGTTTATTATGTTTGTTTGGCAGATGCAATCCTTTGTGTGTGCAAACAAGTTTTCCACCCATTATTCCAAGCATTAACCTTTAGTAAGTCAGTAAGTCTGTTCTAAAACTCAATATTTTGTGGGTCATGCAATTTGAGTGAAAATGACAAAAACCCTGGAACTGTGTATACATTTTTGAACATCGTCTGGCAGTGAATGAGTTAAGAAAATTGAATGTTTTTGGTGCGGAAAATACGGTACATTCACAAAATAGTCAAGTATGTGTGTTGCAAATTTCCCCATTGTGGGACGATGAAAGGTTTTCTGATTCTGATTGTGTTGAAGGAGCATGATGGATGCCGTCAAGTTTACTTTATTGTCCACCTGTGCTGCAATAGCACACTGCAGTGTCCTCCGCTTAAAAAAAAATCTTGACTATATATCAAAACTTAGTTCAGTATTTTTCAGTCTTCTCCTGCTCCTCTACAGCATTGTGGATAGCTGTCACCTCATGTCTTTTTAATGTTTCCCACCTGTATTTGGCCGGTGGCTGTTTCACTGGGGAGGCGGCTGTTACCTTCTGTGTTTGGTTGCACTTTTGGCATAAACAGTGCCTGTCTTCTTCATATCTTGTGCTTGAGCCAGGTAAATACGTCTCTAGCCCATGCTTGTCAAAACCACTGGCTCATGTGTGTTAAAGACGATATAGAAAGAGGAATGAAAAAAGAATGTTTCAATTACATACACGTTGACGTTGCATTGTTATGTTTCTAATTGGAAACAGATTTATGTAGCCTTGCTGCGCCAACTCATCCTGTCCTACGTTCCGACGCTCGGTCTCACCAGTGACCACATTTCCATGTTGTCATTGCCATGAAATATTATATTTTAACAGCTCGTTGCCTCATTTTTTCTGCTCTGTTTCACCTGGACTGGTTCTACCCTAACAAGTATTAATGACCAGAGGAATGATTCCATTTGTGGTTCTTTGTGTGCTGATTTTGAAAAATGTTTACTAATTGGGAAACATGTCAACATGCAGATTTTGTATTCGACTTTTGTCTGTGTTGAAGTACACTTTAAGTGAATCACTTTGCAATTTTGTATTGCCAATTTAGAAAAGGATGCAGAGTACTTAGTTGCACAGCAGCCCATATCAGTTATGGATTTGCTCAACGTGTGTGTCCTTTGTCTTCGTATTCTACTGTATCATATTGCTTCAACTCAAAAGTAATATTTAGAAAAGTCATTGTGCATCTCAGTATATGGCAAGACATCGATCTGATGATGAAAAGCAGGAATAACTTTAATGAATGGGTCTCATGTGACTCAGATGTCTGCGGCATCACTGTCACGCTTTCAGCTGATGTGAAGAAACACTGATTCATCCGAGCACCTCATGAAGCAGCCGTCTTAGCTCATCCAAATGGGGATTGATAAATTGCAAGCTTCTTTCTTGCATCCACTCAGACATTTTCAGATTTGCGGTAGAATCCGAACACCAACAAATGTCAGTCGTGTTTAATACATCACACGTTTATATTCAGATGTCAAACAGATTTCCCCTTCTCATGACAGATGCATACCAGATAGGCGGGCTTGACATACTCCACATTCTCAAAAAGACAACAAAAAGGCTGTACTGTGACTAGCTTGGACAGTTTCATTCATTATCTCCCTGGGCTGACGCTTGAGCACAGGTCAGCGGAGATGAGTTGTAAACAGAGCCTGAGACTGAGGGCCCGGAGGTCTCTGCTTGGCCCTGAAGTGCCTTTTCCACACTTTGCAGCTTTGCCACATTCAATGTGCGACCCTGTCCTTTGCAGCAGAATGTCCTCCATTGTGCTGTGGAACAAAGATGCTCTCTCTCAGTGACGGCCAGCTTATTTTGTGCGTGTGTTTTGAATGCGGTCAAGAGTGAGCTTATTTCTTAACAAATACTGAGAGTACTGTGGTACCTCAAAATCCCATCCCCATGCGGTCACGTTATTCCTGTAACTTTTTTAAATCCCTTCATAAAAATGTAGATTTATCTATAATTTTAATTATGTTTTGTTTCACAAACAAGAAATGAAAATGCCTACTAATGAATATACAATGTTAATTGTAACACCGATAATCAACAATAGTGTTTCATATGACAAGCATAGGACAGCTAACTACTCACTTTGCACACAACACTAGTTGGAGACACGTTTTTGCGACACAAAACATTGTCTAATGCTAAGCTAGCTAACATAACAGTATCCATCTTCACCCTATGCTCCCTTTTGTCCTATATCAGGGCTCCTTGAATAACACAAAGTTCTGATTCTGTCTTTCTTTTTCAACACCAGTCACAACAGCTCCAAATCGAAGTCGTCTGTTTCCAAAAATGTAGCATCCTGCAAAGTTTAGAGAAATGGGAGAGAAACAGGAACACGCAATATGAAATAAGTAACAACAAACAAAAAAATTCCATTCATACATTTCTTAAGAGCAAATTTTAGTGGCACAAAGTGTGCAGTTGTAACATTTGACTTCAACCAAGGTCTCACTTGTTCTTGTTGTTATCAATATTAATTGGATGACATGATTGGCAGGATGGTGAATGGTTGTTAGTGTGTTTGCCTCTCAGTTAGTTCTGGGTTCTTACCTCACCACTGGCTTATGAAAACGTGATGTTGTTTTTCAAATGTAAATTGTTTGTATGTGGAAAATGCAAACGATTTTGTCTGTATAAAGTAGCCCATTGATACACTTAATGCACATTTACATTGTCTCAAATCATTTCTCGTCATTTAAATGCATAGGAATGGTACTCATCCATTCCATCCAGCGTCTGCAAAAACTCAATGAAAAAAATATGTAATGTGTTTTTAATAAGAAAAAGAGGACATACTTCAATAGAATGTCAAGAATTAGACAGTTTGTGTAACATGATAATTCAATGGGCATTTTGCTGCTCATTGTGACGATGCATCGGGCACCAAGGGCAAGTCTAATACATACAACAAAAAATTGATGATGAAGGCAGCAGGGTTCTTAATCGCATTTGATTTCCAAATCTCCAGTGCAGAAAACTAATCAAATGAATTTGTTTGGCCTCCAACATGTCACATAACAGATTAAAATATTATTTAAAAAAAATAAAAGTAAATGTTTTTATTTCATTCAACCCGAAGATTATCTCTTCACTTTCATGTAGGACAAGAGAAATATTTTATTTACTGTTATAACACCGGCTCCACACTTGAGTAGCTAGTGTGTTGGCTTCACAGTGCAGAGGTTCAACTCCAGCTCGGGCCTTCCTGTGTGCAGTTTTTATGTTCTCCCCAGCCCGGCGTGGGTTTTCTCCGAGCCCTCCAGTTTCCGCCCATATCCCAAAAACATACATGTCTGGCTGATTGGCCACTCTATATTGACCCGAAGTGTGGATGTGTGTGTGGCTGTTCATCTTTGTCTGCCATGCGATCGGCTGGCAACCAGTTCTGGGTGTCCCCTGCCTACTGCACTAGGTCAGATGGGTTATGCTCCAGCCGTTGGGAAAATGAATAAAGAGATGCATGAACTGTTTTGAGCCTCAGATTTTGACCAATTTGAAATGTTAAATATTTAAAAATGATTAATTTTGACAGTGATATTAAATTGATTGTGGAATACATTTTTTTTTGAAAAGTGGGTGATCAAGCAGATCACCCATTTTATACCCCCACATTGCATAGCATACACCGCGTTGCTCTTCATCAGGCTGCAAAGCTACTGCAGTTTCTACTGAATCAACTACAGGAATTCAATCTGTTAAATTGATTCTTCTGGTTCTGGTCCTTCGATGGTGTTGTGATGATGTTAAATCAGCAGGAATAAAAGTGATGAACAAAAAGATTATTTTAATTTTGGACAGCAGAGACATTGTGAGGTTGAAGTAGGCAGGTCATTGAGGGAGAAGCTTCTGTTCTCCCCCCATACAAGATGTTATTTATACAGAGGGTGGGAATGACATCATTTCAAAAAGGGCCTATCAGCTACGAGATAGAAGGGTGAAATATGATATTAGACTGAAATGAGAATGGTTGAGTAATGGTACACACTGCAAATACATAAGGTTAGAAGGTAAACTACACACACACGCATACACACACACACGCACACACACACACACACACACACACACACACACACACACACACACACACACACACACACACACACACACACACACACTCTCTTGGCAGTCCATCGAAGTCGAAGATGACGTCGCTTCCATTGCTTTGTGGGGTATTGGACAGTGGTTATCGGCGCTGGCGTCGATGCCACTGTAAGTGACTATGAAGCCCGATTCTGGAGCCACAAATCCTGCCACATTCAGGACATGTGAGGCCAGGACCGGGCTGGCGAGGCGGTACTGAAGCAGCACAGAGGTGTCTTTGCTCGCGCCGCACGATCCTCCTCTGGGTGCGTTTGTTTTCAAGTTGCGTCACCCCTTCGTGGCATAAGGAACGCCACAGTGGCCTGTTAGCTGCAGCAGACTCCAGATCGCTGGGCTTGATGTTGCATTTCTTTAGAGTCTGTTTAAGCTGGTCTTTGTATCGCAGCTTAGGACCACCAGGCTTCCTATTCGCTGACAGGAGTTGTCCATTAAGCACCTGCCGAGGCAAGTGGCAGCTAGGCATCCGGATGACATGTCCAACCCACCGGAGTTGCCTCTTTGCCAGTATAGCCTCGATACTGGTGGAGGCGGTGCGTTGAAGGATGTCGGTGTGTGGGACACGATCCTGCCAGGTGATGCAAAGGATTCGTTGGAGGCACCTGATGTGGAATGCATCAAGGCGTCTCACATGGCGTCGATAGATGGTCCAGGCTTCTGCGCCATATAGCAGCGTGGACACACACACTGCTTGGTAGACTGTGACTTTTGTTGGAGTTCTTAAGTGGTTGTTTTCGAACACACGAGTACGCAATCTGCCAAAAGCTTTGGAGGCTTGATGGATGCGGGCCTGGACGTCGTCGTCAATTAGACAGGAGGGTGTTAGAATGCTGCCGAGGTAGCTGAATTGTTGGACAACCTTGAGGGGTGTGCCACTGAGGGTGAACGCTGGGGTAGGAGAACTCTCTTTTGCCATGACCTCCGTTGTGGTTACATTGATCACGAGACCGAGTGATCGGTAGACGGAGGACATGGTATCAAGGGCATGTTGCATGGCAGCTGGGCTGTGGGCCAACAGAGCACAATCATCTTCGTACTGTAGCTCGTGGATGTCGCTGATCAGGGTCTTGGTCTTGGCCTGTAGCCGTCTGATGTTGAACAGGCTACCATCCAGGCGGAATTGGATTTGTACGCCGCCACCTTCCTGGATGGACTTATGGAAGAGAAGCGTAGCTGCCATCAGGAACAGGTTGAATATAGCAGGGGCCAGTACACAGCCCTGCTTCACCCCGACTTCCACAGGGAACGGGGAAGATTGCTGGCCACCAACAAGTACAGTTGCTTGCATGCCGCTGTGGAACTGTTTTAGGATGCCGAGAAATTTGGAGGGAACGCCAAATTTCTGCATTATGGTCCAGAGAATGTCACGGTTAACTGTGTCAAATGCCTTTGTAAGGTCGATGAAGGTGATATAGAGGTCCTTGTTTTGTTCCTTGCATTTCTCCTGAACTTGGCACGCAGCGAAGATCATGTCCAGAGTGCTTCGATCCTTCCTGAAACCGCATTGTGTCTCTGGGAGGATGTCTTCGGTAATGTGCGATGTAAGACGGAACAGCATTACTTTTGCAAGTATCTTGCCAGCAACAGAAAGTAGGGAGATGCCACGGCTGTTGCCACAAACTGACTTGTCCCCCTTCCTTTTATAAATGGTAAAATGTTGCTGTCTTTCCATTCCTGAGGAAGTGTCCCGTTTTGCCTGATGTTGCAGATGAGGTGGTAAAGCTTCCGTGTCAGGAGGTAACCGCCGCTCTTGAAGACCTCAGCTGGAAGTCCATCAGGGCCAGGGCTTTTGTTGTTTTTAAGGCTCCGGATTGCAGAGAGGACCTCTGTGAACTGAGGAGGTTCATCAAGGGAGGGAGCTGATGGAAGCTCTGGGAGGGAGTCAAGGACAGATGTGTCTGAAGGGTTTACTTGGTTGAGCAGGGAGTCAAAGTTCTCTGCCCAGCGCTCAAGTATTAGCTGTTTGTCCTTCAGTAGTACAGAACCGTCTGCAGATTTAACTGGGACAATGTGTTGTCTTCGTGGGCCGTGCAGGGATTTTACAGCATCATAGAAGGCGTGGGTGTTGTTGTTGTCTGCATGCCTCTGGATTTCTTGGGCCTTGCTGAGCCACCACTTGTTCTCCATCATCCTCAGCTGTTTCTGTGTTTCACCACGGATGGCCTTGTAGTGAGAGAGGAGAAGTGGAGAATGAGGGTTGGAGAGAAGTGTGGTATGGGCTTTGCGCTTGGCTTCCAGAAGCTCCTGTATGGCAGCTGAGCTGTTATCGAACCAGTCTTGATGACGTTTCTGAGTGAAGCCGATGGTCTCAGAGGCAGCTTGATGAATTGTTGTCCTCAATTTTTTCCACCTGCTTTCAATATCAGGGTCACCGTTACTGGTGTCCTTGTCCAGGCTGGCAAGTCCCTCTGCCAGCTTGTTGCGGTAGCTGGCTGCACACTCTGGGGACTCCAGGGCCCTGGTGTTAAGACGCCTTTGGGGTTGCTGTTTCTTGTGAGGAGGTCGAATTCTCAGCTTGAGCCTGGACTTGATCAGTCGATGATCAGTCCAGCATTCAGCCCCACGCATGGCCCGTGTGATGCAGACGTCATTTTGGTCTCGTTGCCTTGTGATGATGTAGTCCAGTAAGTGCCAATGTTTGGACCTGGGGTGCATCCATGATGTGATGTATTTCTTTTTCAGTTGAAAGATGGTGTTAGTTACAATCAACTGATGCTCAGAGCACAGAGTGAGGAGTCGGAGGCCATTGCTGTTTATTTCCCCCGTCCCGTGCCTTCCGATTACTTGTTTCCAGAGCCTGGCATCAGTACCTACTCGGGCATTGAAGTCACCCATCAGAACAAGTTTATCAGAGGCAGGGATTTTGGATATGGTAGCATCCAGGGACTCGTAGAAGGCATCTTTGGTGTTATCGTCAGCATCCAAGGTGGGAGCATAGGCGCTGATTAAAGTTGCGAAGCGACCTTTTACCAGGGGAATACGCCAGGTCATAAGCCGTTCACTGATGCCTTGGGGGGACTCAGGGATGTTACTGAGTAAGCTGCTTCTCACAGCAAAGCCAACTCCATGGAGTCTTCGCTCATTCTCTGGGAGACCCTTCCAGAAGAAGGTGTAGCCCTCACCAACTTTTGTGAGTGAATCCTCGCCTGAGAACCGAGTCTCACTGAGTGCGCCAATATCGATGTTGTACTTCCTGAGCTCATGTGCGATGAGGGCAGTTCGTCTTCGAGGTCTCTCCATCCCGTCTCGAGCATCGAGGAGGGTGCGAACATTCCAGAAAGCCAGGTTCATAGTCATTAATTTATTTATATTTCGTTTTCGAGCGCAGAGGGGGGATGCCTTGGTGGCTGCGGTGGGCCACCCAGGTGTGGTGGAACAAGCAATGTTTAGGTCACCTTTTCTAGACCCTTCCCCTATAAGGGGTGAGCAGTGCGGACCCTGAATAGGGCTGCTCAGACGCACAGGATGCTGCCGAAGGATAATGTTGCTCCATCCCATCTTCGCAACGACCATCAATCCTGTACCGCCCCTGTGTAGGAATCAAGCTAGAAGCTTCCAGTCACATCCATGACCTGCCCCCGTCACTTTATCCTATCGCCAGTGGACTTATATGGTGGAAGCTGGAAACTGCGCTACTAGTGGATTTAGTGTGAGGGACGGGGCGCGCAATTCCTTCCCCCACATACTTGGCCGCACCCGCTGTATTCCAGTGGCAAGAGTGAGGACTCAAGACGACCTTCAGGTGAGTGCGGTTGCAAGGGGCTGCCAGTGGTCCGATCTGTTGGACTCCGCCTACGCCTACCCCCGGGTGCGGATTTGGGATCACTCTTTGTCTGGCCTCTACCCTCCGACCTGTTCGGCTTGGGTGACCCTGCCAGGAGTACAAGACTCCAGCCGACATAGCTCTCGGGGTCATGGAGACGCGCAAAGTGCCTCACCACGATAAGGTGGTGATCCCAGTCGAGGCACACACACACACACACACACACACACACACACACACACACACACACACACACACACACACACACACACACACACACACACACACACACACACACACACACACACACACACATATATACATATATGTACATATATATATATATATATATATATATATATTTACATTTGCACAGTACACAGTTGACATTTTTATTTTGTTATGCTTAGAATATCTTGTTTTCAATCCTTTCACCCCACCCCAACCCCATCCCTTTTCAATTGCTGCTGTGGACTGCAAATTTCCCCATTGTGGGACGAATAAAGGTATTCTGATTCTGATGTGTATATATATATATTAGAATAACTTAGACAAATACAAATGAGTAGAAAATAAGTAACATTGGATGTTTAAGGATGTGCATATAAAATAATTCTATCACAATCAATCAACCTCTCAACCACTTTTCATCTACCCTGTGGTCTTTATTAATTACTTACATTGAGTCACCCTCAGGATGCTCAATCAAATCACAGCCTCTTTTTCCAAAGTGTGCATCATCATCCTATCCTATATCATTTGGAAGTGCTCATGTTTCCTGCCAGTGGGGTAAGGCTGGAAACAGATGGCGAGCGACAACCGAGGAAGGGGTTTTTGGATCGCGGCAAGCGCGCAACAGATGGAAAGTCACATATGCCTTGAAGTCCCTTCATCCTGCCAGCAGTCCCGTGACAAGCTGTGGGAAGATTCTGCCCAGGTTGGGGAGGATAGTACAGAGAATTAAGTCTCCATTGAGTAGACATGGTTGTCAGAGGCCATTTTGTCTAAAACATGTCGAGACGGAGGGGTAAAACGAGCCCTTGTGAAGTAATGCCATTGGGAAGACGAGTCAAGGGAACCGCCACAATTGTTCATACTATGTGCGAGCACAACACCATGAAACGCTGAGGCCTCCTTCAAAATACAAATTGAACAAAGAATAAATGGACTTGAGTGCCGTGTTAGGCTTTTATTTTGAAGTTTGCCCTCGTAGCACGCTGGCGGCATGTTTTGGCAATGCTGTGATTCCCAACTAGAGTGTTTAATGAGGAATTATTTTGTGGGGTAAAAATATTTTCCCTGATGTAAATTTTGTGATTTATCTATCTCTCCATCGCTCCATCCATCATCCATCCACCCCCCCCCCTGCGGCGTGTACATTTTCTCCTTGCGTTCATAGAAATAGTATCGTAATAAGCAGTACTATCGATATAACCGATAGTATATATACCGATATATATATATATATATATATATATATATGTAGGTTGTGCAAAGAGGCACCAGAGACAATCCAACACATAGCTGCAGGGTGTAAGATGCTGGCAGGGAAAGCCTACATGGAGCGCCATAACCAGGTGGCTGGCATAGTCTACTGAAACATCTGTGCGGAGTATGGACTGGAAACCCCAAGGTCAAAATGGGTAACACCTCCCAAGGTGGTGGAGAATGACCGAGCAAAGATCCTGTGGGACTTCCAGATACAGACTGACAAGATGGTAATGGCCAACCAACCAGATATCGTGCTCATAGATAAAGGGGAAAGGAAAGCCGTTGTCGTGGATGTAGCGGTCCAGAGTGATGGAAACATCAGAAAGAAGGAACATGAGAAAATCGAGAAATACCAAGGGCTCAGAGAGGAGCTGGAGAGCCTGGAAGGTAAAGGTGACAGTGGTGGTCGGAGCACTCGGGGCAGTGACCCACAAACTCGACGAGTGGTTGCAACAGATCCCGGGAACAACATCAGATATCTCGGTCCAGAAAAGCGCAGTGCTGGGAACAGCACGGATACTGCACAGAACCCTCAAGCTTCCTGGCCTCTGGTAGAGGACCCGAGCTAAAATGGGGGACAGACACCACCCTTGAGGTGTGAGACGAGGATATATATATATATATATATATATATATATATATATATATATATATATATATATATATATATATATATATATATATATATATATATATATATATATATATATATAGTAGTGATCTGATGTGTAGTAGTGATCTGATTTCGGCTGCCCTTTTTTCTTTGCAAATGTTTAGACTTTTGTTCCGGCGGAAAGAAAAAAAAAACTCCCGATAGAGAAAGTGTGACCCGTTTTTATGCATGCCGGCTGTAAATGAGAAGCCAGAAGAAGTGTGTCACTGAGCGCACACAAACTATTTTAAGGATGCGGGGCTGTCGAAATTCAATGTAATTCCTTCATAGCTTAGGGACAAGTCACATTTTTTTCATTCGCTCTGTCTCTCTTCAAGGGCGTTTGTGAGCTTTGGTTGCTTCGTTCATTTGTTTTTCTGCTTTAGTGGGTTAGTGTTAAACACGAGTCTTATCACTGAGGTCCTACATTCCTTTTGGCAGTGTCATTGTTTGGCTGGTGTTCTGACATGCTTTTGTGGCCTTCTGTTTGCTACCTCAGACAACATACCACATGAAACCCGCTTTCCCCATTCATTTTTTTGATGAACTGTTCGAACTGAGATATTTTGGTCACAATTTTTTTTTTACTCTGAAGAGAGTTTGTTAGATTCTCTGGGAATCACTGGAGCAAAAGTGTAACGGGACCCCCTTTGCTGTTTATTGGCCCCGTTTCCTGCTTGGAGTTAATGGAATAAGCGAACGTTGTTCCACTACAGATTCCCACTGGCCTTGACCCAGGCGTTGTATCATGCGGTGAGACTATGTGAACTGTATGTTCTACAGCCCCTCAATGCCTACCGTCGCTCTTCCGCTTTAGTTGGAATATCTAAAACACTGTGGGCCCTCCATAGCTTAGAAGGTCAGACAGGAGATTGACATTCTTTGGCATGTTAAAGACTCAATATTATATGTGGCTTTTTCACCAATACGCCCTCTTGACACACACTGATTTTAAACATCGTAACTGTACGTTAAAATGTTTCATCCCCATTAACACCAAGTGAAAAACAAATGAGCTACTTCCCATCCTGCAAAAAAATCTAAGAGGCCATCTGTCAATATTAGATTGCGTACAACGGTCTCATAAACTTCACATTCTGCATTTTAACCCCAATGTTCTTGTGAATTAAAAGTTGCTGTTGAAAAAAGGCATACTCGATTAAAGATCCTATTGGATTATCAGTAATTGAAATAGACACTAATAGTTTTTTACAGTATTAATTTTGAAGCAAGCATATTGTCCTAAAATCTGTGTCATCGAACAGCCCAACATCATGATGAGCACATGTCAAGGAACGACTCCCAGAACACAAAGTAATTTTGCACAAACTGTTGAGTGGTGAACTCTGGCCCAATTGTGTCCCACCAGAAGAGCCACTGTGGCCAGATAGCGTGCAATCTCCGACTCCCATTCAGCTTTGTGATTGTCATCCAAGACAGCATACAATTATAATAAATGCTATGCAAAGTTGCCAAGCAGACGCTAACAGTGGCACGTTCATTACTAGGAATCTAGATATGTTCAAAGGTCTGATAATTACCCATCTTAGACGTTGCCGTTGTTGCGTGTACTCATGACAACGATGGAGAGCCCTTAGTCATATCATATTTTATCGATGGTGCTTCTTGCGTGCCTGCCAAATATAAAGTATCATACCCGGCGGGACTTGATTTTCTATTATTGTTGCAGTTCTTCACATTAAAAATCCTGGGTAAATAGCGCAGGCACACAAGCATTGACGTAAGCAGTGCCATTTGGACACTTTACAATAATGTACTAATGCAGCTCCTACTTGACTCATTGCTGATGGAAAACACAATCTTTGTAAGAATATGTTTAGCACCAACTAAGCATGCATGGCACTGGTTCCTTTTTTGTGTGCGCTACAATGGTGATAACAGCACATTACTTTTGAGTAAGTCTTGTGGAATCATGATTCAAATAACTACGTTGAGGATGACCAGATTGTTATTTAACTACTGACCATTCAATATAATCTAAAAAGGCAGGCAGTATTTGACTTAAAAAAAACAATTGGGCAATTGGGCCTTTGCTAAAATTAATTGGATTGGATTACCCTTGATTAGTCTCGCAGTGGAGAAATTTACATTTCACAGCAGCAAAGTTATGAAAGGAAGAGCATTAAGGAAAGAAAGAAGTCGAAAAACAAAGTATAGGAAAGGCAGCCACTCTCGCAGCGCCATCTTGAAGTAAAAAAACTAATAATATGACAACACAAAGACACAGACAGAAACGCTGCCCATTGCAGGCGCAAAAAAGCACAAAGGCCCCAGAGCTGTCCGGCGATGACAGTCAAATGGCACCAACATTCCTCCCAATCAAAAACGGTGCTGGCATATTCGTCCTGCCGAAAAGGCGCAACCACTGAGCACAGCCCCCTTCTTGATAAATGTCGTTGCCAATGCTGAAAAACAATCCATATCCATTTCACACGGCACACAACAACACAAAGTGAAAAAAGAAAACACAAAAACTACAAAAAAAGCAAGGCTCATGAGAGCGCTTGCTGACGGCTGCCTACTTGGGTGCCATCTTGGACTTGGAGGAATGGAGGAAAAATGATGAATGCATTCTCAAAGTTGGCTAGTATGTGTGCAGCCTGATTTGGACTTATCTCGATGTGCAAACATGTCTCCATATTCCACCTTACATTTGTAGGAATACAAGGAATGACTACTCGCATATGAATCAAAACATGCTTTTGGAGGTTGGTCCCGTGTCGATAAACACCAGCCTCTGGCTGAACGGTTGAGGGGCCATGTGAAATAATAAAAGGCCACTAAAGCCAGCACCCGATTGGGCTATCAGAAAGAACATCTCATCTCATTTTCCGTTCCGCTTATTCCTCATTAGGGTCGCAGGGTTTGCTGGAGCCGATCTCAGCTGTCTTCGGGCACGAGGCGGGGGACACCCTGAATTGGTTGCCAGCCAATCGCAGGGCACACAAAGACAAACAACAGTCACTCTCACTCTCACACCTAGGGGCAATTTGGAGTGGTCAATCTGCCTGCCATGCATGTTTTTTGGAGTGTGGGAGGAAACCGGAGGACCCGGAGAAAACCCACGCGGGTCCGACTACCGGGCCGCCAGAAAGAACATGTGACCCGTAAATAATTAATAGCCCTCTACTTTTCACTTGGAAAGATTTGGGAAGCATTGCTTATTTACAGAGCAACATTTGTTCATGGTGAGACTGATTTGGTCCTCGGCGAACAGCCTTGGCACTGCCCGTTGAGAGCGTTGCTCAGGGCTGAGTTCATGCCGTTTCGAATGGAGCTGGTTTTGTATGTGCTGCTCCCCTCAGAGGATGACTGTGGCCTTAAAAGTGCTTTGTTCAGCAGTCTTTTAATTCTCAAGACTACTGGCTTGCTTTCAGGTTTCGGTTTACCCAATGGGAGGAACTCGAATAAATACTCCACTGGAAGAATGATGACACTGTACGACACTGTGCCCATTCTGTCACCTAATATTTTGTGGCTTCAATGGCCTGCCTGACATTCGCATTGAACTATATTTCCCAGCGGTGTAAGGAATATGTGGCACAAGAATGCACAATTACCACCATATATATGTGTGTTTCAGTTGATTTTTCAAACACTGTATGTAGAGCAGGCAGCACGGGGAACAACTGCTTCGCCATCCTTGTCAGGGAAAGTGGATCAGAAATTGGATGGATGGCTTTAAAATCTTTTTTAAGACAAATATTTCATGTGATTTTGAATATCGATCAATGGTCAGGGTTAGGGTCAATTAGGTCAGGGTACAAACAATGTTCCTTCTAAGCTGCGCGCGTGCGCAATCGCGCACTGCTTGCGCAATCGCGCACTGCTTGCGCAGTATATATATATATATATATATATATATATATATATATATATATATATATATCTCATCTCATCTCATCTCATCTCATTTTCCATACCGCTTATTCCTCATTAGGGTCGCGGGGGTTGCTGGAGCCAATCTCAGCTGTCTTCGGGCACGAGGCGGGGGACACCCTGAATTGGTTGCCAGCCAATCGCAGGGCACACAAAGACAAACAACAGTCACTCTCACTCTCACACCTAGGGGCAATTTGGAGTGGTCAATCTGCCTGCCATGCATGTTTTTTGGAGTGTGGGAGGAAACCGGAGAACCCGGAGAAAACCCACGCGGGTCCGGGGAGAGCATGCAAACTCCACACAGGGAGGCCGGACCGGGACGCGAACCGGCGACCTCTGCACTGTGAAGCCGATGTGCTAACCACTCGAGTATATATATATATATATATATATAAAATCCTCGTCTCACCCACCATGGGTGGTGTCTGTCCCCATTTCAGCTCGGGTCCTCTACCAGAGGCCAGGAAGCTTGAGGGTTCTGCGCAGTATCCGTGCTGTTCCCAGCACTGCGCTTTTCTGGACCGAGATATCCGATGTTGTTCCCGGGATCTGTTGCAACCACTCGTCGAGTTTGGGGGTCACTGCCCCAAGTGCTCCGACCACCACAGGCACGACTGTCACCTTTACCTTCCAGGCTCTCTCTAGCTCCTTTCACACGGCACACAACAACACAAAGTGAAAAAAGAAAACACAAAAACTACAAAAAAAGCAAGGCTCATGAGAGCGCTTGCTGACGGCTGCCTACTTGGGTGCCATCTTGGACTTGGAGGAATGGAGGAAAAATGATGAATGCATTCTCAAAGTTGGCTAGTATGTGTGCAGCCTGATTTGGACTTATCTCGATGTGCAAACATGTCTCCATATTCCACCTTACATTTGTAGGAATACAAGGAATGACTACTCGCATATGAATCAAAACATGCTTTTGGAGGTTGGTCCCGTGTCGATAAACACCAGCCTCTGGCTGAACGGTTGAGGGGCCATGTGAAATAATAAAAGGCCACTAAAGCCAGCACCCGATTGGGCTATCAGAAAGAACATCTCATCTCATTTTCCGTTCCGCTTATTCCTCATTAGGGTCGCAGGGTTTGCTGGAGCCGATCTCAGCTGTCTTCGGGCACGAGGCGGGGGACACCCTGAATTGGTTGCCAGCCAATCGCAGGGCACACAAAGACAAACAACAGTCACTCTCACTCTCACACCTAGGGGCAATTTGGAGTGGTCAATCTGCCTGCCATGCATGTTTTTTGGAGTGTGGGAGGAAACCGGAGGACCCGGAGAAAACCCACGCGGGTCCGACTACCGGGCCGCCAGAAAGAACATGTGACCCGTAAATAATTAATAGCCCTCTACTTTTCACTTGGAAAGATTTGGGAAGCATTGCTTATTTACAGAGCAACATTTGTTCATGGTGAGACTGATTTGGTCCTCGGCGAACAGCCTTGGCACTGCCCGTTGAGAGCGTTGCTCAGGGCTGAGTTCATGCCGTTTCGAATGGAGCTGGTTTTGTATGTGCTGCTCCCCTCAGAGGATGACTGTGGCCTTAAAAGTGCTTTGTTCAGCAGTCTTTTAATTCTCAAGACTACTGGCTTGCTTTCAGGTTTCGGTTTACCCAATGGGAGGAACTCGAATAAATACTCCACTGGAAGAATGATGACACTGTACGACACTGTGCCCATTCTGTCACCTAATATTTTGTGGCTTCAATGGCCTGCCTGACATTCGCATTGAACTATATTTCCCAGCGGTGTAAGGAATATGTGGCACAAGAATGCACAATTACCACCATATATATGTGTGTTTCAGTTGATTTTTCAAACACTGTATGTAGAGCAGGCAGCACGGGGAACAACTGCTTCGCCATCCTTGTCAGGGAAAGTGGATCAGAAATTGGATGGATGGCTTTAAAATCTTTTTTAAGACAAATATTTCATGTGATTTTGAATATCGATCAATGGTCAGGGTTAGGGTCAATTAGGTCAGGGTACAAACAATGTTCCTTCTAAGCTGCGCGCGTGCGCAATCGCGCACTGCTTGCGCAATCGCGCACTGCTTGCGCAGTATATATATATATATATATATATATATATATATATATATATATATATATATATCTCATCTCATCTCATCTCATCTCATTTTCCATACCGCTTATTCCTCATTAGGGTCGCGGGGGTTGCTGGAGCCTATCTCAGCTGTCTTCGGGCACGAGGCAGGGGACACCCTGAATTGGTTGCCAGCCAATCGCAGGGCACACAAAGACATACAACAGTCACTCTCACACTCACACCTAGGGACAATTTGGAGTGGTCAATCTGCCTGCCATGCATGTTTTTGGAGTGTGGGAGGAAACCGGAGAACCCGGAGAAAACCCACGCGGGTCCGGGGAGAGCATGCAAACTCCACACAGGGAGGCCGGACCGGGACGCGAACCGGCGACCTCTGCACTGTGAAGCCGATGTGCTAACCACTCGACTACCGGGCCGCCCCGGTAGTCGAGTATATATATATATATATAAAATCCTCGTCTCACCCACCATGGGTGGTGTCTGTCCCCATTTCAGCTCGGGTCCTCTACCAGAGGCCAGGAAGCTTGAGGGTTCTGCGCAGTATCCGTGCTGTTCCCAGCACTGCGCTTTTCTGGACCGAGATATCCGATGTTGTTCCCGGGATCTGTTGCAACCACTCGTCGAGTTTGGGGGTCACTGCCCCAAGTGCTCCGACCACCACAGGCACGACTGTCACCTTTACCTTCCAGGCTCTCTCTAGCTCCTCTCTGAGCCCTTGGTATTTCTCGATTTTCTCATGTTCCTTCTTTCTGATGTTCCCATCACTCGGGACCGCTACATCCACGACAACGGCTTTCCTTTCCCCTTTATCTATGACCACGATATCTGGTTGGTTGGCCATTACCATCTTGTCAGTCTGTATCTGGAAGTCCCACAGGATTTTTGCTCGGTCATTCTCCACCACCTTGGGAGGTGTTTCCCATTTTGACCTTGGGGTTTCCAGTCCATACTCCGCACAGATGTTTCGGTAGACTATGCCAGCCACCTGGTTATGGCGCTCCATGTAGGCTTTCCCTGCCAGCATCTTACACCCTGCAGTTACGTGTTGGATTGTCTCAGGTGCCTCTTTGCACAACCTACACCTTGGGTCTTGTCTGGTGTGGTATATCCCTGCCTCTATGGCTCTGGTGTTCAGGGCCTGCTCTTGGGCAGCCAGGATGAGTGCCTCTGTGCTGTCCTTTAGGCCAGCCCTCTCTAGCCACTGATAGGACTTCTTGAGATCAGCCACTTCTGCTATGGCTCGGTGGTACATCCCGTGTAGGGGCTTTTCCTCCCATGATTGTCCCTCTTCCAGCACCTCATCCTCTGTTCCCCATTGACTGAGACATTCTCTGAGTACATCATCCGTTGGAGCCTTCTCTTTGATGTATTCATGGAGCTTGGATGTTTCATCCTGGACAGTGGCTCTCACACTCACTAGTCCCCGGCCTCCTTCCTTACGGCTTGTGTACAGTCTCAGGGTGCTGGACTTGGGATGGAACCCTCCGTGCATGGTGAGGAGTTTTTGGGTCTTAACATCCGTGGTCTGAATCTCTTCCTTTGGCCACCTTATTATTCCTGCAGGGTATCTGATCACTGGCAGGGCATAGCTGTTTATTGCCCGGGTCTTGTTCTTGCCATTGAGCTGGCTTCTGAGGACTTGC
>NC_142744.1:19002500-19087500 GCF_051943395.1 Hippocampus bargibanti | reverse complement strand
ATATTTTTATTAAATAAAAAGGATGGCTTCAGAAAGGACTGAAATGCTTTCAAAGGACAAGGTCGAGGACAGGGGACCATTGTAACATAAATAAAGACGGAGGCACGATGACGGAAGGATGCCCAGGTCGTGGATGGACTGTGTGAATTGAAAAAATAGGGTCAAGTGCCCATCTATAACTGCTACATACGACAAATAGGATGCAGAAAAGTGCTTAAGATTGAATGACTCTTTGGGTCTCTTGTCATTTTGTATTATTTTGTTAGTTTGACTTCAAGATGGGATCGTGAGAGTGGCTAGCTGCCTAAACATCAACTTTTATATTTTGTTCTTCAACTTCTTTTTCTTGTAATTTTACTGCTGTAAATTGGGAATGTCTCCTTTATGCTAAAACCAAAGTTAGATGTATGACTCCGCGGCAAAACAAAAAAACAATGCTGAGTTTATCTACAGTTAATGTTAACGTTATGATGAAACATGATGTATTTGTGTAAATTCTGGAAAAAGGCAAACTATGTGCAATGCCGGATATCGTTTGACGTAGAAAGATTGCTCACTTGGTTTTCTCCAAGTCGAGAGTGTTAATGCTTCTCTCAAGGCTCAGCAAGGCAAGGAGATATGTCATTAGTCCAACAATGGCTGCTGCAGATGAAAATGAAACTATAAGCCGAAAAATTAAAGTCAATGTGTCGATGGGATATGCCCAATTCTTTGATTCTTCCATTCATCACTGTGATTTGACGTTTTTTTGACACGGTAGAAGAATTTGAAGCTTCTCGCCATATGGGGGTGGTCCTCTCCCCTATGGCATTTTAGTGATGAGTTCATGAATAATTCATTTTATATTATGAATACCATTCCATCTCATTTACCTTCAACAAAGGAAACCATGTGGATGCCAATTTGATTATTCAACTAATTAAAAACTAGAGGTGGATGTCAAACTTGAAATCTAAATCATTGTTGTTAATTAGCTGCCCCATTTGTGTGCACATATAAAAAGTGATGTTTAGGAATAGTGAGGTTTTCTAACGATGCATTTTTGGTCAAATGCTTTACGTGTACTGACCTGAATTTCTCTCTTTTGATTTCTCCCACATGAACTCTGCTGTCTTTGCTGCATCTTGATGAATTGCCATCTTGCCACTGCAGGTAAGCCTGACAAACAAGCGGCTTTATTAACTTGCAGGCAGCAGCCACATTTTGTCATTCTAAAAGCTGTGCAGGTTTTAGCATAAGGTTCCCTCCACGGCTCAACGGCTCCGGCGTGCCACTGATTCTTTCTGCTCGCCGCATACTTGAAGTCCTGACTTACTGCCCTCTCACCATTGGTGTTTCTAATAACCAGCTGTTACGCAGTATTGCGGCCATCATTGTGCGCAATTCTACCCTCCGTGTGCCATGTAGAGCCAAAAGCAGCAGTTTTTACGTTGGATATCCTGCAGTTGTACTTTCATGTGCTACAACAACCCATTTCATGATGCGGTTCTTCCTTTCTAAAACATTTCCCATTGACATGGATTGTTTCGAATAATCTGAATGCAAACTGTCACCATGATGAAACCTAAATTGCTTGTTTGAGATTGCTGAACGTTTCAAAGTGACATTCAAGTTGAGGTAGAAGTTAACTATTTTTACATTTATCTGCGTTAAAAAAAAAAAAAAAAAAAAAACTTACCATACAAGTTACTAAGTTACAACGATATAGTGATATATCATACACGGTTTGCTTCAATCATTGGTGTCAAAGTCAAGGCCCAGGGGCCAAATCTGGCCCACCACATTTTATTTAGCCTGCGAAAGCAAATCGAGCATATCAAGTTTCATGAAGCTCGCTAAAGTCCGGCTAGCTATATTTTACGTTTTAAGACTCGCGCTGAATATTCAGGAGGTCTTGTTTTTGAGTTGTGACAAGTCCGTACGTGATGTCACTAAAGGAACGCCCCTTACCGAAAAAAAAGACGCATTGTAGCGGTCCTTCCATGACGATAATGTATTTTGCTGTAATGTTTGGTCTGGGGACCTCGTGTTGCACCCAAAAGCCACCAGAAGAGGGCTTCCAAGCTCCATATAAGGAATTTATCAGCCTGTGGAAACGGAGGTGGCCACAGGAGGTCGCCATTTTGTGCCTCTTTTTCGGTGAGAAATTTCCCCTCAATGTTGCCTCAAAATGACAGGGAATAACTTTAATCGATTGCAAACATGTATGCTTTCCTCTTCAAAACTATTTGAATCATATTCATAACTGGATGTGTATATTCTCCGACTCTGAAGCCATTGTTTTGATTCTCCAGTGATGCAAGACGTATTGCAGTCACGAACTGGGGGAGGGACTTTCTGAAAATGCCCAATTTGCACCTCAATTTTTTGCAGATTTTGGACACTTCATTTTTATTGGTGTTTTGCATTTGAATAAAAATATCATACTGCGTGTTTTGGGTATTATAGATGCTATAAAACGTTTTTCTGATGTCAGTTAAGAAACAAAAAAGTGACGTCGGTTGTCCTTTAAAATGTAATGTATTATTATTATTATTATAAACAGGGAAGGGGAAACTTTAAACTTCGCAACAATGTTTTTATTTTTTTTGGCAGTTAGACGTCTTCATGTGTTTTAAGTTGTGAAAAATCAGTCAGGCAACTTTACGGCCGGGCCGGCAAGTTTTCAGAGTTGTCTGCCAGGGTGTCCACTAACTTTTTGTCATGAGTTTCAGACACTGCTATTAGTTTGGTATTGTGTGAAAAAAACATCCCCATGATTATCACATTTACAACCAAACTTCATAGCAAGGTGCCCTATCATATTTCCAATGCTTTTCCAATTGTGGACTATAATAACAAGGAGTACTAATGTTCATTCCTAAGTGCTATGGAGCATGTCGAACACACTTTTTTGCCGCTTCCGGAGAGTATCCCAAATTATGGATTTCATCCTAACAGCCTACCCTTCCTGTCAATTTGACAATTTGCCCAATCGGCCAGCTCGCCTACTTGAGCTAAATCAGCCGTGTAACAATGAAATTTGTAATTGGACCCCACTACTCTGGTGGATTATTCAGCAGAACATACTCATGTTTACAAGTCCGGACTGTCGATGTCCTGTTGCCCTAAAAATGTTTTCAGAGCTGAGTAGTGAGCAGTTAATCTGCCATAGGTGCCCGTTGACTGGAAATAGTTCTTCATGTCCACGTCAATCCAAAAATGGGTTCACTACAGGGCACGCTTGGCACGAGTCACAGCATTTCCAATTGTGTTTTAGCTCATTCAGCAGGTGTTTACATGGAAAATTGGCTCATTTACTTTAATACACATCATAATACAGATTGTCTGATCAAAGCACAATCTGGCTATGGTGGCTTTTTAGGTGAATTTTGATGTTTTTTTTTGTAACATCAGGTCCTTGGTGGGGTGTAATTGGCACAAGGGATAAAAGCGCATACACAACATTATTTGATAGCCTTTTATACTCCTGAGCTTTATTTATTTATTTTTTTCTGGTCATGACTGTCAATGATGCCCTTTTAAAAACAAAAATGGCACCATGCCATATTGGCTTTGATTTATAGCTTTATACTTTTGGCAGTAGGTGGGATCAGAAGCTGGATGACAAAAGTAGTAGTAATAATTACAGAATTTTGATGCAAATCAACTTTATGCCAGTATATGGTACGACTTTAGCTGTTGTTAAAGTGCGATATAAATCAATATGTATTGTATATGAATTATATACTATTTGTATGCAAAACACTTCTTGAATGTTACATACGCAGTCAATCCTTTCTTGTGCAACGTGACCACATATTGTGTATGCGGCTGGGCAAATTGTTTCATTGCTTGTTATTTTTTTCCAATAAACGGCAGATCTCTGGACTGCATATGATTTCGTCTCTGGAAACAGGAGTGTACAACCAAGCCTGGTTGTCTTGTCTCATGCAGATGAGCCTGCACATGCCAACGCCATGTATGAAGAAAAATAAAACACAGTAGAACTTTATTTGACAATTTCATTCAGGGAGGCAGCACTTCATTACCCAGATGCCTAAATGCATTTGTGAGAGAGGAGACGATTAGTACTTGAGGCACACATAGCAGTTACATCACCAAAATGGTGACGTCACAATTTGGCAAAATTGCAAATGACACATGTTTTGGAAGCGAGGCTGCTCACACAAAATTTACTTGGCTTTGTAATTTCACACTTTGCTCGACAGTCCCAACTATTTACAAACAAGCCCTTTAGAAGCCAATTTTCTATTACGTGTCTTTTGAATCTTACAAGGCCAGTTAGCAACATGTGTCCAGCGTTCTAATCAAGTTTGCTTATTATTTTTTATTATCTATGAATAAAATATACATTAATATTAAAATATATATACCATATTGAATATATATGATTCTTTAAAAAATCGCTATACATACATTCTGCATTTTGAGTGGTCATATTCAGTGATCAAAGTCAAATTCAAATTTCATAAAATTGGCTTTCATAAGCCCTCTCACTCCGAAAATATGACTTGAGGGCATTCATAGAACATCTCTCACTACAGCTCCCACAATTGTTCATTTACCTCAAAGAAGTAAAGCAAATCTAAAGCAAAAATGACATGAACACATTCTCACCACTGCAGCCTTATTCCACACGTCTCAGATTGCAGTCCTCCTGTGCCACACGGCAGAATCTTGTCTGGAGCATCCCATTGAATGATTTCCAAAGCCTTGAGAAAATAGTGCAACTCTTCCCATGCTAGGTCGAGAGTTTTGAAAGCATCCCTGTGAAATTCACTGTGATGGCTGAGCGCGAAAGTAAACAGAAAGGAATTTGAATTAAAAACAATTGTTAACAACAAAAGTATAAGGATCGTTGTCAATTTGTGAGAAAATCAAAGGAAGACAGTTTGACTTATGTCCTGAAAAATATTAGAACAAAGTAATCATGCTACAAAAGTTGGAATGGTTAAAATAATTGAGATGAGCAGTATACTCTTAGGAGTGTGACAACTTGGAACTTTTGAATTGAAGATGATTGGACTCTTCTACATGTGACTGCATGTGTCATGTTTGCAGACACATTCATAGTCACGAATACACAGCTAAATACATAACATAAAATAGGCAAGCATCCAGTCTTTGCATTGGCTGGCACTTTATAGAAGGAGAAGGGAGATGACTAAGCCACCGGATGTGTAGTCAGGAAGCAGTCATCACTCTCCTTCTAATCTCTCTGCTCATCCCGCCGTTTTCTACCATCTGGAGAGGATGCCAGGGTCTGGTCCGGTGGCAGAATGAAACTCTCAGGCTTGGTGCGGTGCCAGCCTCGGGCAAGAGGAGGAAAATCCAGGAGGACCGAGGAAAAAAAAGGGCTTTCTTTCAGTTCACACTTATCTGTCCTGTGACCTGGCACGGTGGGGTTGGATGTGGGCCGGGTGTTGACGTAGGTCAACCCTGATTCTCAACAAGACAGCATCCAGCTCATTTGGCACTCAAAACATGGCCATGAGAACAAATCTCCTGAGCTTAGATTAGTCACAGGCTGCGGGGAAGCATCAGTTAAGATGCCTTGCAAGCAACCAATGTCATTTATTTTCTTTGGAAGGGAGCGTAATGCCCCTTTTCCAACTACTCTTTCTGCTATTGGTGCTTTGAACTTTTCCTAAACCAGGCATTTTGTGAAAAGATTGTGGAACTAATTTGTATGCAATTATGCAGATTGCCTTTCAACTGTCTAAAACGGGGATGCTCAATACGTCGATAGTGATCGACCAGTCGATCTCCCAAGTACAATTGGTAGATGGCATGACAACGCGATGTGACATTGTTATGAATTGACGCTACACATACAAATAAAGTTGAGTTGTTAGGGAAAAAAAAACTAGACATCAGCCTGTCAGCTGTTTCTTCACTTGATTGATACACCGGACAACCAATCAGAAAAAAAAAAAAAATCATTATTAGGCATCCTGTGCCTGCTCAAACAACGGTAATGAGCCTTGCAAAGTTAACAAGCTAGTGGTGAGTTACATCCTAATTTTTCAGTTTTTTTCTTCTTAAACATAATGTAAAAATGAGTGGGGGAGCTGGTCCAAGCAAGAAAAAAGTATCACTTTCATACGGAATGGGAGTAGGATTTTGTTTTTGTCTCATCTGACAGTTATCAGAGTGAACTCGGGTAATGGCAAAATAATGTACACAATTATGTTGTGAAACAAATGCGGTTATACATCAACATAAGTTGCAAGACTCCTCGATATATTTCTCAATAAATATAATGGGTAGATCCTTTTGACTGCAAACATATGAACAATCTCACAGACAAGCCAGTTTAGCACCAGGTGTTGCTCTAATTTTTTCAATTCAACTTTATTTAAGATGCGTCTGTGTAAGCTCTCAGTCGTACAGGAGTGGTCCATCGATGAGAAGGTTTCTTCAGCCGTCATCTGTACAAAAGTGAAGGTTTCGGACGTTTCGCCTCCTATCCAAGAGACTTATTTAAGATGTAAAAAAAAAACGCAGCTGCATCCAAAATAATGCCGTACAGTTCATGTACGCTACGCAGCCAATCGGAGCAGAACGGCGTGAATGTGCCCTGCCCATACGCACCGTGATACTGGTGTGTGGCCACAGCGTACACGTCTGATGTTGCTCACAGTGGTCCTCAGTGTGCTCAGGGAGCTTGTGTGTCTGCTCAGACACATGAAAAATTAGAGGGAACATTGGTCATGAAATGGCATCCATAAATGAAATAGTCAATAAATCAATAAATTAATAACATAGGGATGGACAAGCAACAGAAAAAGTGTGTGGTCCACTGACCTGAGGCATTGGGCTAGTACAGGGGTCGGGAACCTATGGCTCGCGAGCCATATATGGCTCTTTTGATGATTGCATACGGCTCGCCGATAAAACTAAATACATATTGTGGTTTTTTTTCGCCGTGCATTTCCCGTTGGGGCTGCAGTTGGCGGAAAGCGCAATTTTGATTGGATGACACTGACCTAGAATGGCCGAAAGCGCCATTTTGATTGGATGATAGTAGCCGTCATGTTGAAACAGGTAAACGCCCCTTTAAATGAGCCCAACTAGTGCACTTCAGCGTGAAGGCACCGGAGCATTAGAGGAGAGAAAATGTTCTGATTCTAATTTGCAATGAAACAATACCATCGATGAAACAGTCGAATGTCAATGACATTTTAACAAGCCCCATGTTAACGTTAGCATCGACATACTTCTACGAGAAGATATTGCAGATAGCAAGTGTGGAAGTTTATGAGCCGTGTGCAGGCTAGCTAGCAGTAACTTCGCCTCTGGACCGGCAAGTTGAATTTCATTCCGATTGTTTGCCTGGATTTTTACCAATCACGAGGAACGGAAAACCATTCATGTTAATGGTGAGTACTATCACAAAGTTATTTTAAATAATACATTCTGATATTTTGTTGAAAAGTGGCCGCGCGTGCGTGTGTGTGTGCGCGCACGCGAGCGTTTTTATGTGCGTGCGCGCGTGCGTGTGGCTGTCACTGAAAAACATTTCTAAATATTTTACTTTTATGGCTCTCTTAGTCAAAAAGGTTCCCAACCCCTGCGCTATTACATAGAAGTGGAAGAGTTCAATGAGGTGAGGTGGTGCATGACCACTTGAAGATTTGAAATGGCCATTTGAAAGACATCCAGTGAAGAGAGGCCCTAATTGGTATTATGTGCTACTTCCTCCAAGCTCCAGTTTGTAGGTCAGCTGGCTGACAATAAAATAAAGTGCATATAACATTGGTCTGGGTTACTGTTTCTGAATTTGGCCCTCAATCTTGATTTATGACTCAAAACAATTACTCTCTGATACTATTTCGAGCCAATTCTAGTACATAGTTGGTCAGCTAAATGTGAACCACTGCTGTACCTAACTTGGTAGAGCATATTGCTCACCAAATCATTTGAGGTGACATCTCCATCATAATTGGCGGCCATTTTATTGGAAATAGTACTACTGTTATAATGTACCGATTTGTTATGTCGAGGGACATGAAATGAGATTCAACTCTATTCCAGCCTTCACTGAACCACAGCGGTCCATTTTCTTGATACCCGCTGGGGTCAACGTGGAGTTTAAAGAATAACAGCCCGTTGTCCCTGTGACATATGAGGATGCATGGATACATATGACAAAACAACACACATGCTAATGTTAGTGTACACTGTTACTGTGTCTTGGCACTGCCGTATCGTTCTCAAGACACTCCATTTAACTGCAGTGGCCCAACTGTGGCTGAAAGACAAGTGTTAAATATAGGGCACCTTCGTCATCAGCGTATACACTACTAGAATTGATAAATATAAACAAACACGCTGACGTTACCATGCCCAACTATAGCGTCTTGACTGTGAACACTGCAGTAAAAATACTCTCCCCTTACCTACAGTTAGCCTTTGCCTTGAATAAAATGTGTAACTTAGGGGAGAAGTAACACACATTTCTTCAATGTACATGGTTTTTGCAGTCTTACCACTGCAAATTTCGAAGTTAAAAAAGCTTCACCTCGAGCTGATATTGCGGAGTGTCATAAGCCCCATAAAATCAAAATTAATGCCCAGATGATAAATGTTTCAATCAAGATGTGTTTATTTGTTCTCAAGCTGTCGTTGTGAGAGTACTAAAGTAGATGTTTCCCTCTATTCTCAAAGTAATTGAGCGCGCAAGTTGTTCTTAATAATGCTATGAAAATAATGAAGCTGAAGATGCACTGAGCCGGACATGTGCTCGCTCTGCACTTTGTGGAGCCTGACACCGCCACCCTCTTTATCAGCAAGGCTATTCTCGGTGCTCATAATGGTGAGTGCAGCAGATGCTGTTTAGATTTGACCCGCTTGTTGTTTTGCTTCAATACCATTTTGGTAATTGGTGCTGTGAGGGCAACATAGAAAGTGAAACTTTTCTCAATGAGCAGCTTGGTTTTGTGTCTATGCTTTAGGCCACACACACACACACACACACACACACACACACACACACACACACACACACACACACACACACACACACACACACACACACACACACACACACACACACACACACACCACACATAGAATCATAAGAACAACAAGAGAACGATGAAAAGGTTTCTTCAGCGGTCATCTGTACTTCTTTGAAGGTGTCGGACGTTTCTCTTCTTATCCAAGAAACCTCGTCAGCAAACTAAAGTCTTACTGGTAGTTTAGACCCTATGTATATATATACACACACACAGTAAAGTCTCGTTATATCGATATCGGATATATCGATAGTCCCGGTTATATCGATACTATTTTTATGCACGCACGGAGAAAATTACATGCAAGCAGGGTCGGATATATCGATAGTCCCGGTTATATCGATATTTTTTCGGACTCCCTTGAATATCGATATAACAAGACTTTACTGTATATATATCATTTTCCGTACCGCTTATTCCTCATTAGGGTCGCGGGGGTTGCTGGAGCCTATCTCAGCTGTCTTCGGGCACGAGGCGGGGGACACCCTGAATTGGTTGCCAGCCAATCGCAGGGCACACAAAGACATACAACAGTCACTCTCACACTCACACCTATGGACAATTTGGAGTGGTCAACTGCCTGCCATGCATGTTTTTGGAGTGTGGGAGGAAACCGGAGGACCCGGAGAAAACCCACGCGGGTCCGGGGACAACATGCAAACTCCACACAGGAGTATATATATATATATACACACACACACACACACTCTGCTAAGATAGGTCCCTGCTCTTAGGTTGGGGGTAGCAGAGAACTACCTATTGTACCTATTGGTCTGACTAACGACTGGCCTGAATGCCCCACTTCCACCGGTATCACCTCATCAGTATTCCTAATCCTATTTTGCCTAAGTAGGCTGTTGTACGAACGATCCAAATTGAAACTCACCCCACCAAACCGGTTTAATGAAGGATTTAGTTGTTTTATGAAAATTGCTTATTTTACTCCCCTTTTAAACCATCTATGTTCTTTCGCTAAGATTTTAACCTCATTGTCGTCAAATGAGTGGTTGCTAGCTTTTAGGTGCATATGTACTGCCGATTGAGGCCCACTAGTATTATCCCTGCGATGTTGATATAGTCTTTTTTTGAGAATTTGTTTAGTCTCCCCAATGTACTGCTTTTTACAATTTTCATTCTTACAATGTATTGAATAAACTACATTACTTTGTTTTTCATTTGGCAGCCTATCTTTTGGATGCACGAATTTCTCCCTGAAAGTGTTTATCGAATGAAATAATTGAAATAGTTTGTGAGTGCTAGCATCCTCCCCACAGTCAAGAAACACAAATGTGAAATCTGTTACTCATAATCGGCTTCAAGAAAACTTTAGTCATTTCAGAATCAGGTACACGCGGCGGAAACATAGTAAATTGTAACCTGGATTTAAAAGTACGTATTTATAATTAGGGCTAACATCACTTCTTCAATTCTTGCATTTTTGGTTGTAGCAGAACAGCAGAATGCCACCTCTCCATTTTTACTTTAAAAGTTGGGCTCCATTAATTGACCCAGATCTGTGGACCTTGGTGCTCTCCTGCGTTTATATTCAATCAGCATGTTTTTAATACAATAAGGACGCAGATTACCCGATGAATTACAGACCAGAAGCAGATTTTGAATAGCTCTCTATGATAGGAGAACAATACTACAGAGATTCTGTTTGTAATGTTTTGGACAATAAACATTAAGGCGTTTAAGAACAATTTATACAGTGGGTAAAATGTTTTTTATCAGCTTTAGTGGCAGTGTATTGTTCCATTGTATCCAACCATGATGTCTTCTATGTCATGTTTGCTATGTTTAACAATCCTTCTTCTGGCCTTCGGCATAAACACGGGCTGCTTTTCTCCGTATGGCTTCAGAGAGGAAATTACAAATGTGCTTTACTTTTATTTGCTGCTAAATGTATCGGAGATAGACCGGCAAATGTGTGCCCATTGCGTCCATGCCTTTTGTAGCGGTAATAAATGCCTGGCAGGTTCCCTTCTTAGAGCAATGCTTCTCAATTATTTTCTGTCATGGCACCCTCCATAGAAGAAGTAACAACCGACCAGAAATAGTATCATTTGTTTATAAAACTGTTATAAGTACACCTCTGCAAAACAACAGTATCCTTATTAACGTCTAAGATAATTAAATAAAGAAATATGGACCAACTTACAACAAAAAATAGCTTTATTAACAATAACAGAACATACTTCAACAGAACATACTTCAAATGACTTCTACTGAGCGCATTTTACGAAGATTCCACCACATATAGCTATATTTTACGTTTTAAGACTCGTGCTGAATATTCATGAAGTCTTGTTTTTGAATTGATGACTATGCCCGAAGTGACGTCACATTTGGTACGCCCCTGACTGAGAAAGCGACACACAATGCATTTTGGGTACTTTATTTCGTCTGAAAACACTGTGTTGATTGCAAAATTAGAAGGAAAACTACATCAATAATGCTACATAAATAATACAGCATACTGTCATATATATATATATATATATATATATATATATATATATATATATATATATATATATATATATATATATATATATATATATATATATATATATATATATATACAGTAATGTCTCGTTATATCGATATCGGATATATCGATAGTCCCGGTTATATCGATACTATTTCTATGCACGCACGGAGAACATTACATGCAAACAGGGTCAGATATATCGATAGTCCCGGTTATATCGATATTTTTTCGGACTCCCTTGAATATCGATATAACGAGACTTTACTGTATATATATACAGTAAAGTCTCGTTATATCGATATCGGTTATATCGATAGTACCGCTTATTACGATACTATTTTCATTTCCCTTGCACATTTCTAGTCTTTTTATGTATAATTAGTACCGTTTAGTACGATACCCGGTTATGACGATAATCCGGTTATTACGGTGCTCCTTTTCATCCCCCGCCGGCCATTTTTGTTGTTTATATCGATATATCCGTCGCGCCATTGGTCAACTTGATCACGTGTCTTGTTACGTGAGCCGCCATCGGTCGCGCCATTGGTCGACTTGGTCACATGAGCCGCCATCGGTCGCGCTATTGGTCGACTTGGCCGTGTGACTTTGTCACGTGACACGCCATCGGTCGCGCCATTGGTCAACTTGGTCACGTGTCTTGGTTACGTGTCACGCCATCAGTCGCGCCATTGGTCGACTTGGTCAGGTGACTTGGTTACGTGCCCAGCACCCGTGTAGCAGAGCCATTTTCATTTTCAGACGCTAGCTCGTATGTAGCAGACGAGATTGAAGTGTTTGTGTTAAAAGGTAAAAATGGGAAGCAGAAGAAGATTGATGACTTTTTTAAATTGTATACATAATACAGTAAGATGTAAGCGTTGCAGTTTCCCTGTTGTGTTATGTACATGCCCACTGTACTGTATATGAATGCAATCGTTTTTTGCAACAATGTTTCTTGTTTTGTCTGCTGAAGCGCGATGATTTTGAAAATTATTAACATTCCATACTGTGTATTAAAGGACAGCCGATGTCACTTTTTATTCAAATGCAAATAAAAATGACTTCACGCCAAGACGTCTTGCATTGCTTGTGAATCCAAACAATGGCTTCAGATTCGGATAATATGCTTTCTTGTTACACATCCAGTTATGAATATGTTTCAAATACACTGTAGTTCTGAAGATTAAAGCATACATGTTTACAATCATTAAAGAATTATATGTGCCATTTTGAGGCAACATTGGGGGAACATCTCTGACCCAAAAAAAAGGGAGCTAATGGCCAGCTCCGTTTCTTATATGGCGCTTAGCTGCCCTCTTTTGGCGGCTTTTGTTTAATGCAGTTCGGCGCAGGATCGGATATATCGATAGTCCCGGTTATATCGATATTTTTTTCGGACTCCCTTGGATATCGATATAACGAGAGTTTACTGTATATATATATATATATATATATATATATATATATATATATATATATATGAATTCTATCAATTTTATTGGTATAGTTAGATACAAATAGATATAAAATTAAAATGTATACAAATAGATAGATATAAAATGTATCGGCCGTCTCTGGCCGTATGAAGCGAGGTTTGATCTTCCGCCCTCCACTCTCCCTCACTATTCTTTCATCCCTTTCATTCCTCCCCTGCTCTCCTTTCACTGGCGCTTGGCAAGGGTGAACGTAGGCGGCTGCATGACAGCAGCGCTCTGTTGCATTAGCAGACGAGGAATAAAGCAACACAACACCAATGGAAACACGGGTAGGCTGGATTGAGATGTTCCTCAGTAGTTTCCGAGCACGTGTGATTGTTTGGATTCGAGACCGATTTAAAAAACCGTTCACATCCACATCCAGCAAAGTCTTTGTTCCCATCCTGGCATGATTTTTCTTCTGTCTTCCTGACACCCTGCTGCGATTTGTGCAGTGACCAGCCGCAGTGATTTGTGCAGTGTCCAGCCGCGCACGCTCACATGTTTGTGCCCTTGTGTGCGTGCCGTGATGTTGGTTGTATGCGTCACGCCCCCTGCTTTGACAGACTACCAGGCCCTGATGGATGCAACAGCAGCTGTGCTCTACTAAATGCCACTTTCCTTTCTTGTCACCTTAAACAATAGACTCCCCAAACCCCACCCTCTCCCACCTTGCTGTATTTTCCACTTCTTGTCTAATTTGGGCTCAACTCCTCATGGGAGCAGGAGTTCAGAACATCTTCATATAAGAAAAAAAATGTTGGATAGTATGAATTTAGTAAATTGTATGTAAGTGATTGCTTAATCAGCATAGTAGAAGCAAATGGAGTGCATGCACTCATTGTAATTCAGTTTCATCTGGGGCAGCATTATCTGTACTCTGTACGACACTGGCACGGAAACAGGAATTGAGCATATATAGGGAGGTGAATCGATTTAGTTACATTTTTATTTTCACTAGAATTTTTTCAGATGGCAGTCCTTGACATGAACATGTTTATGGAACATGTTCAAGTAGACATACAATATTTCATGTAACAATCAATTTTACATTAACTCATTCACTGAGTTAATGTGTCCATCCAGTCCCAGGATTTTTGTCATTTTCACTAAAATTGCAGGAACCACAGAATATTGCGTTTTAGGACTATAAAATGTTTTCAATGCAGCGTTAGAAACCTTAGACTCTCTTCTTTCATCAGAAGAAATAAGAGTTGATTCCTAAGTTACAGTGATACCTCGGTTCTCGACCATAATTCGTTCCAGGACCCTGTTCGAAAAGCGATTTGTTCGAACACCGAAATCATCTCTTTTCTCCTGTCACTTGCGAGTTGACAGCGGGGGGGAGGGGCTGCCTCTCCCCGCCGTTCTCCACCTGCTGTCAATTCTCTAATCACGGACACGGGGCATTTATACGGTTCGCGATCACCTCGCCAATGCCAGATGATGACTCAACTCGCCACCGTACCTGGACTCTTCCTTCGATGCGCGAGTGTATCCGGTCCGAGGTATTTTCCCTGCGTCCCGTAAATTTATGTCATCTTCCGGGATTGTGTAATTTTGCACCCTCGTGTGCCATTTGCTTTTGGGCGTAGTAAGCGGGTCGGATCACCCCCTGCCTTCTTACTCGCTGTGTTTTCTTTTATTTGTGAATAAACATCCTGCTTGTGTAGTATACGTCTCTGCTGCCTGCTTTGGGAGCCCAAACATTCCACTACGTTCCGACGAGTCAGCTGCCGTCACTCTCGCTCGGAACGTGACAGCTACGGATGACTCTGCTACAGGATGTTCATTTCTCTTCAAATATCTATCCAATGACACTTGCTCTCACTCCCACAGCCACATCACGAGATTTCACAGCCTCCTTATTCTTTAATGTCGTGCTGATCGTAGATTTCACCATGCTGTATTCCCTAGCCAGATCAGACACTCGCACACCTCCTTCACTATTTTGCGATTATTTCTTTCTTAAATGCAATAGTTGTACGCACTACTTTTAGCAGCAACAATAGTTGTACACACTACTTTTAGCAGCGCTTACTTTCTTTGGAGGCATGATTAGGCGCTAAAACTCTTCGTACACCTATATTAAACGCTAGAGAAAAACGCAGCACGTCCACAAGCGACAACAGTTGGTTACGGAGAGAGCGATACACCCGTACGCCGCTCAGCACCCCACCCTCGCGTACGCACTCACGCGTCGTATTGGCGTTCGAACACCGATTGGTGTTCTAACTACGAAGCAATAATATCTCGAATATTTTGTTCAAACTCCGATTTCTTCGAACTGTGAGGCGTTCAAGAACCGAGGTACCACTGTATATGGATCTAGAGTTATCGGAGCTTGAAATGGGGGTGGCTGTACATAAGGCAAATGCTGGGAATGCTGGGAAAAACGTTGCCCGAGGTCCCACCAGACACCATTCTGTGGGTCTTGCAGTTTGAGTGAAAATGACAAAAACCCTGACACTGGAATAGACACGTCTGCACATCATCTGGCATGAATGAGTGAAGTAGTTGTTTTAAAGGTGTAGGTTATCATATGGAGATGCATTTTACCCTCATGTTTTGGGGGAAACTTTTATTTTTAGGGTGCCACAAAAATGTAGACATTTTTGTTTGTTGTTTTGGGTTTTGTTTTTTTCTTGGAGGGGGGTGGTTGCCTCATATGGAACTAATGGAAGGAATAATGAGGCATTTGTGTGGAGATTTGTGTGGAGAACAACTAAGCAAACTATGGAAATGATGTGTGTTTCAACAACATATTCCTGGAGGGTATAACTGTGGTGGTATTTTCAGAATAAAAAAAACCTTTAATAGTCCCACAGTGGCGAAATTTGCAATCGACAGCAGCAAAATTGAAAGGGGTGGTGGTGGGGGTAGCATCGCTAACCTGTGACGTTAATGGATTTTAAGTATATTGAATATTTAATTAAATATATCATTCTTACGTGTAAAGATGGAAATATGCTACACAAGTCAGTGTATTTATTTCATTAGTGACATTCAGTGTATTAGCTAACTAGCTGTATAGCTAGATAGCTATTAGCTATATAGCTATCTTGGTGGTTTGCTATCTAGCTAGCTATCTAGCTATCTACAGTATCTATTAACTGACTATTAGCTAGCTAATGAGCTTTTCTCACTATTTGTGTGATTATGGGCTGTTGGCTATCTATTAGCTATCTACAAGCTGGCTAGCTAGCTTTCTATCTATTGACTTCCGGGTTCAGTGAACACTGGCGCATGCGGCTGTGTTGGTGGTATTATGAAACTACACTACATTATTTTTTGATTCTCTTCAAGAAGGCAAAGTGCCAATTCTCATGTCAGAATGTCTGTTACACATTTCAATCCAACAAATGTGTGACTGGCACAGTGTAGCAGTGCTCGGGAAGATCTCCCTGAAGTAAGAGTAAAGATATAGTGTTTTTTTGTGATTGTCACACCCCCAGTCCCCCCACACACACATCTTGACACCTCACTGTAATTGGGAAGCACTTGTCAGATCTCACTTTGCACGTGTCCCACTTCTGCACTTTATTTACCCGTCAAGTGATGCACTTTTGAGCACTCCCCTAAAATCACACTAGAAAGCGTTTGTCTCGACACATCAAGCGGGCATGTGAGGGCTTTGCGGTGGGTTGCCTCGGCAACTGCTACTATTGGACTGGGCGAGTAGGTGCGGAGTCGACAGGGGCTTCGTGGGCCGCCTGCAAGCGGAGGCAGCGGATCGGCACGCGGCCGCGTGCTGCTGACCTGCCGACCTCGCTCCATCTGTTGGGAAATTAGGAATGGCCACAACATTATGCAATGAGAGCGCACACATCCCTGTGCTCTTTTGTGCCGAGGCAGCACAGCAGCTTGTGAAAACATTCCAGTCTGGGAGCAAATCACTCCTCCCTACCTGAAACTTGGAGAAATTGAAGGCTCTGGTATGACTGAAATGTATATACTGTATTTTCAACGTGTGTTCGAGTAAGTGTGCTTGTGTGATATGCTTGTACAATGGTTGTCAAACGTTTTAGTCCAAGGAAAAAAAAGTCAAGGCCAACTAATTAAAAGTGCTCAGCAAAATGTACTATTGAAAGCTAATAAGAACATTTGGAACATTAACACAATGTTTAATGAAATATATACTAGATAATATAGCTTAATGACAATGGCCATCCACCCATCTATTTTCTGACCCTAACCCTAACCCTAACACAATGTTTTATTGCTTAGAGCTGTTCATGCTGAGAACTCAAGAGGTGTGGTATTCTAATCAAGAAAACTATGTTTTACTAATGTATCACTTTAATTTGCATGTAGTCTCAATAAATAGCTTGGCAGAAGGCTGCATAATTTCCTGCCGGCATTAAAAGACAATCTTTCTGGTTCCGAGTCTTCGTCCAGTGTCTGACTTTCACATCTCTGACTCTCTCTCTCTCTCTCTCTCTCTCTCTCTCTCTCTCTCTCTCTCTCTCTCTCTCTCTCTCTCTCTCTCTCTCTCTCTATATATATATATATATATATATATATATATATATATATATATATATATATATATATATATATATATATATATATATATATATATATATATATATATATATATATATATATATATATATATGTATGTATGTATGTATGTCTAGCTCTCCATCTGTCTAGCTGTCTGTCCGGCCGCCTGCCCGTGCGCCCGCCCTCCCGTCCGTCTGTCAATCCATCTATCCATCTATCCACCCATTCACCTATCCATCTGTCCATCCATCCATATATATTGTCTGGACGGCTGTCTTATTTATTTATTTTTTGCCATTTGTTTGCACTTTTTGTTATTTTTCAGTCAAAGGTGATGATTAATTTGGAATGACATGCTGCACTGTCTTACCCAACATTATAGTTTTACCTCTTCTGAATTTTCACTCTGAGACTGCATTCCTTGCCCCCGCCCCCCCGTTTTCATCAGAATTGCATTGCACTTTCTCCATCAAGAATGTGTTGTAATTTGAGATTATGATAAACTATACTATCACACAGCATCCTTTATGGGAGACAAAGTTCAAACTGTAGGTGACTGCTACTTTGTGTTGCGAGCCACATTTTGTGTCGCAAGCCGCATTTTGTGCCGCTGCGATGACTTCATCAAGCCGAGAATCCTGGGAATTTGTCATTTGAAATCCCAGAAAATAGCTTCAGGGCACGTGTCAAGCAAAAATACAATGTCTTTGTTTGTACAGATGGTCATTTGCGAATGACAGGATTTAGCAGCGTGTAATCTTCCTTCTGTGAGTAGATGACATGTAAAATGTATCGAACCCAAAGGTGAGCAACTGTCTAAATAGCAAACAACTCGCATACATTTGATGCTTCCCTTCAGTGGTGAGTCGCTTCAGCCATTTTGTTCATTGCATCCAGTGAAAAATTCCGCTGAACAGAGAGAGTTCCCACCAAGGATATGGTGTGCGTGGGCACCTATCCCACTGATGAGCTTCTTATGTAATATCAGTCTTGCAGCCTCACTCCTCACACACACACTGGTACCAGAGTGTCCGAAGGAAGCGCAACCTGCGGTATTTGTTCTATTTTTTTAATAGCTTTTTTTTTGTCAATAATTGTGATATTTAAATACATATTTTTCATGTCTTTTAACAGAATTCACAAATATTTGTACTTAAATGATACCCTATATTAACCGCTCTACTTATTTGTTTTGTACCTCATACATTGTTTTATTTATTGCATTTACAGTACGTACTAAACAGACGGATATCTGCAAATGGCTGCATCATGCGCAATTGAATTCTCCAGAACCAACAGTGACTCCCTCTGGTAGTGCTCTGTTCCTACAAGACTTAAGACATTCTGCCCCCACTCTCTATTTTTGAAACACTCTTGAGGTACTAACACATCAGGCTTTCATCACAATGCTCAGAGTATCAAGAACACATTCATGTGATATATTTCACATTTATCTGGCTTACAGTAGGTGTCTTAGATCCAGATGACTCCAACAGTATGTAAGTCAGACTTTTTTCACCATGGTAAAGGGGTTGAGGGACGTCACCCTGACATGAGCACATTCTGCCCCGACTAGGGTGGAAAAAAAGAAAGGGCCGCAAATAGAAGAGATACCACTTCAGAGCACACTATACTTTGTGTATTTGCATGTGGATAGACCACCAATAAGAATAAGAATAAGAATAAGAATAAGAATAAGAATAAGAATAAGAATAAGAATAAGAATAAGAATAAGAATAAGAATAAGAATAATGCATTTCATTTATAAGCGCCTTTCAAAACTCTCAAGGACACTTTGCAGTCACAGGATATTTTTTTCCTATGTTTCTCAATAATATGAATTAATATATTAATATAATAACAACATGTTATATTAGTAATACTTATGAACTTAGACCAGGGTTCGGCAACCTTTACGACTCAAAGAGCCATTTGGACCCATTTCCCACAGAAAAGAAAACACTGGGAGCCACAACATCCTTTTGACATTTAAAATGAAGACAACACTGCATCTTTTCATCGTCGTTTTTTACCTTTATATATGCATAAACAAACTATAGTGTGCTGCATTTATGAATCGATGACCTGTTACAGAGAAGGAAATTACATTTCTGCACGCAACAAAAACATTTTAAACTCTGAAAAAAAGACGTTGGGTTGAAGATTACTTTCAAATATAATACTCAATGTCTATTTGACGGCTTCCCGTGCCTGACTATTACCTGAGCGGCCACAAAACTAGCATATGTAGCTGAATTTGTAGATTTCATCCTCTTCATGAAATGATTTTTGCTCTGATCAGCCTTCTGCATCAGTTCCGAAACGCCTCTTTTTCTCTCATCTCCATCCGGATATTTTTGAGCAAAGGCTGTGTGTTTGTTCTGGAAATGTCTTGCGACATTTGACTTTTTGTTGTTTGCTAACTTCTCATTACATATTAAGCATACCGGTAAACCTGGCTCATCAGCAGTGAAGGCGAACGAATCTGCCCACGTATCATTAAACGTTCTGTTTTCTCCAGACACTTTTCTTTTCTTAGATTTATCCGTAGTTGGCCTACCTGGGGGTCAAAAAATTCAAGAAATTGTGCGCAATTTGGCAGTTGTGACTGGATATACGTCCACTGTCGATGGTTTTGACGTATATTATGAGCGACAAAAAAATTGAATATGTTTTTTATTTTGTATTATTTATATTATAAATAAATTTTATAATCACCATAATCTTCAAATTGAGAATTACATTTTAAAAACGAACGAACTCAAATAATATACATTAAATTAAATACTCCGCAGCAGGGGGGTGAAAGAGCCACATGCGCCTCCGGAGCCGCGGGTTGCCGACGTCTGACTGAGACTAGGGTTCAGAAACATTTTCTTCCCCGACACCTCTTAGTAACCAATACTACTACTACTACTACTATTACTACTACGACTACTACTACTACTACTACCACCACTACTACTACTACTACTACTACTACTACTAATAATAATAATAATAATAATAAAAATATGTAATACATTATATTTGCGATTGGCTGGCAACCAATTCAGGGTGTCCCCCCGCCTCGTGCCCAAAGACAGCTGAGATAGGCTCCAGCAACCCCCGCGACCCTAATGAGGAATAAGCGGTACGGAAAATGAGATGAGATGAGAGAGACATTATATTTGTAAGCGACTTTCAAACTTTCAAGGACATTTTAAAATCACAAAACAGGCACATAAATAAAGCCACAGATACAATTATAAATAGAAACATGAGATAAAACTATACGGAGAATGCAATTTTAAATGGGTGGAATTTGAAAGTGAGAAAAGAACCAATATAACAGATGTTGGGGGGAAGTGAGTTCCAGGATTTGTGGGGCAGAGTGACTGAAAGCCCTGTCCTTCATTGGGCTGAGATGGGCAGGGGGCACACATAGGTGTAGGGAGGATGAGGATCTGTGGGAACGCGAGGGAACATAAATTTGAAGAATGTCACATAGGTATGGAGGGGCAAGGTTATGGATGGCTTCAAATATATATACACAAGTATTTTATAGTCAATTCTAAGTTTATAATTTTGTGCCTATAATTCAATGCATGTTAAAATTATTATTATTTTCGGTCAAACTGCAAAGCAAAAAATGCAAAAACTGATACCGCGGCTTACGAACGCTTTATCTTACAAACTTTTTGCCTTACAAACATTAAATTTGCGAGAATATAATATTGCCATACAAACTAGTTTTCGGCAAACGAACCAAACCACACAGCTGGCACACAACAGGTGGCTGACGGACTAGTTTTCCACACCCCCTTTGAGTGCAGTCGTGGTTTGCCATCGAGTGGAGTACTTTTGCTATTAAAAAACCCCACCCCAGGCCATTGTTAAGCCGAAGAGGACACAAAAGAAAATTACAGTTGAGCAGAAGAAGGAGATGATCGAAAAACAAGAACGAGGTGTGTGTCTGTGTGACTTATCGTCCCAGTACCAGTATGCTAGGTCGACCATTGCTATGTGTGGCTAAGGGTGTTTCTGTGTTGTCTAAGCAACGGTCTCAGGCAATAGAAGAGGTTGAAAAACTTCTGTTGATTAGGATTCACGAAAAGCACATAGCAGGGGGCTGTGTTAGTGAGGATATTATCACAGAGAAAGCGCAGCAACTTCACTCGGATATCATCAAGAGGTAACTACATCAACAACCATCATAAAGGTAAATAAAACAACTTTATTTTACTGTACAGTTTATTTCTTTAATTGCTATACAATAGCACATTTATTATACATAAAGTAAGGTACATTTTGTATAGTTTTAAGACTTGTTTAGTAGAAAATTATGTTTTATGGGGACCTGGGAATGGATTGTTCTCATTTTTAATGGTTTGATATGGGAAATAAATGTTCGGCAGACGAACTTTTCGCCTTACACACACTTTATGGGAACCAATTAAGTTCGTAAACTGAGGTATCACTGTATGTCAAAAATTTGATGTGAAAAAAGTAGACATTTTGCAGTGTCAAAAATAAACACAAAACTGCTTCAAAGTAGCTCTTGACGATTGTTATTATGTAAATTAACCCTGATATAAGGAAATGATACAATGTTTACATGGTTGTTTTGATTTTAAATGTGATAGGTCGGCCAACATTTCAAATAGCGAAATTGTTCGTGTGTGATCCATCAGTAATTCATTTGTCCACATGTCCCTTTTACAAGTCAAACGCATCACATAATTCCAAATTTGCTCTGACGAGATGGAATATCAGTTGTGTTGACCTTGTTTTTATGTGCCATACACGCACATGGCTTATGTCTGGATTTGGTTAAATCCACTTTTCGTTTATTGGGGAGAGACGGCGCTCGCCGGTTGGCTAAAGTCAGATTAGCCGTTTGTTTACATTCTGCAGCTGCCCGCGCTGCAGCGTCTTCGTGCGCGTGCCATCACCGTTCCCTCAGAACATGATGGGCGGGTGTCCGCATCAGGGACAATTTTAGTCCACTGAGGGTCCAAGGGTTTAAATAATGTTGATTCATCAAATATGTTTTTGTCTTGATCATGAACAGCTGCAAAGTGAAACTCATTTCAGTTCATAAAGGATCATCCACATGTTATCAAGTTGAGTGAGAAAAGAACAAGATTTTCTTCAATGCGTTCTTCAATGACACTTTCCACTTTTCACTTCAAAACACTTTCCAAAAAAAATCAAAGTTATGAAAAGAAATCTGTTTTGATCTCTGCTTTTTTTCTGAAGTTGATCAAATAATTCCATTGGTATATTTCATGATATTATCTTCTTTCCATTTAGGCTTTTCCCTTTAGCGTTCACCACAATGAATCAGTGTCCTCCATTTTCAGAGGTTCGCATGTTTGTTTTGGCCAAGCTTTTACATCGGATGCTCTTCCTGACACATTCATCCGGGCTTGGGAACGGCACAATAAGATATTATCTAAAAAGTACAATTCGAAAAAGTATTGTTTAGTTTAGTTAATTATTGAGAGTGTTTCAAAACATTGACTGGCACTGTTGTATGTAATATAGCAATATAATAACCATTCTCAATGAGATAAGCAGCAGGTTTGTGTTTTTTTTAACTCTGAGGATGACCTGGTGATCCAGTGGTTAGAACGTCATCTTCGCAGTGCAGTGCTACAGGGTTCAAGTCCAGCTCTGGCCTTCCTGTGCGGAGTTTGCATGTTCTCCTTGAGTTTGTGTGGATTTTCTCTGTGTACAGTTTTCTCCCACATTCCAAGAACATTCATGGCAGGCTGATTGAACACTTTGTACCTTGGTGTTAGCGGGCAACCATTTCAAGGAGTCTTCCTCCTAATTCCAGAAGATGGTTGGGATTGGCTCCAGCATGCCCCTGTGACCCTTTTGAGGATCTGAAAATGGATGGATAGATGGATGGATGGTAGACCATTTATTACATAATCTTTTATAGGAGAAACTTTGAATCAAAAAATATCCCACCATATATCAGTGTCTGAAATAATGTCTGCCCGGACGCCCGGGACGTGCAACTTTTACGTCGGGCATACAACTTACAGAACGTCTCCACCCGGGTGGCCGACAACTTCAAGAAAAAAAAAAATCAAACGTTTGCTTTATTCAATAAAGCAGAAGTTTGAACAAAGATTTCGATATCTGAATAAATTATTCTGATTTCAAAATCTTTGTTCGGTTTGGATAATTTGGAATTTTGGTTCGTTTGGCAATTTGCATACTCGGCACGGCAGCCAATCAGAAGCCTGCTTCGTGCTTCCGGACTTTCCCCAAACGTTATAAGGTCGTGCGTTTGCATATCATTTTCCAAAGTAGATGCACATACCTCAGCTCGAGGAGAAAGATTCAAAAGAAGCTAACAAAATGTATGACACTAAAAAACGTAAACGTACATTATCCCGTGACTTTAAAGTGTCCTTGAGAGTTTTGAAAGGCGCTTAGAATTTAATTTATCATTATCATTATTAAAAGCATCGTGGATAGAGAAGTTCACGTGGCTTGTAGCAGACGACGCAACGCAAACATTGCATTGTGCAACATGCTGAACAGTGTATGGACAAACGACAACTGGAGCAAAATCATCATCAAGGGATATTTACGATAAATTAAGCAATGGCGCACTTGTGGTACATCCTTAATTTAAAAAAAATCCTTAATACGTTGCAGAAATGGTTTTTTTGTGATTTGTCGTCTTATTGTTTCAAGTTGTGAAAAATGGGGCAGGCAACTTTTCAGAGTTTCCTGCCCTGGTGTCCGGTAACTTTTTGTCATGAGTTGCATATTGCACTGCATATATCCAAACAAAAAAAATACATTTTAAACTTGGCTTCAATAATATGTTTCAGGACGCAAAATCCAACCTCTCATTCAAATTTGACCAGGGTTATTAGAATAGTCATGATTGAGTGTCTCCCTAAATTAAAAGAATTATCCCCCCAATGCATGTATTCAGTATCAGTCTTTATCCGGTCTCGCTCATGGATGATCGACGTTGGCAACATAGAACCCCGATTGGAACACTCCTAAGATGAATCTGTGTATAAATCATGAAATGCAATCATGAGGTAAAAATAAATGTAGTCATTAATAGAGATTAACTCATTCACTTCAAAATGTGTCCACTCCAGTGCCAGGGTTTTTTTCATATTCACTCAAATTCCAGGACCCACAGAATATTGAGTTTTAGGACTGGATAAACATCCAATGCAGCGTAAGAAACCCAAGACTCTTCTTTCATCAGAAAAAAAGTTAATTCCTAAGTTATATGGTCTGGAGTAATATGAGGTGCGGCTGTACAACGGGCAAATGCTGCCCCCTTGCGGGAGGTTAAAAAAACACTGAGAGTCCTGACCAGCACTTTATCAGCACCTCCAGTGAGAAAAAAAAAAATCAGAAAAAAATTTGTGAATGTCACACCACGTCATATATTTTCAATTAGGGAATGAGTTTTTTTCTAATGTTATCCTACTCCATTAGAAACTATGGCAAAAAACGGACACAACTGACAGAGTTACTGTGAAGTGTTTCTCATAGTGTAATTTATACGAACAGTAACTGTGCAACGATGCCACTAAATGATGCTAAAACCCCAGCAAGCAACAGATTTGATTATCACATTGATCATTTTTGCAATGGATTCTATTGGCGTTAGCAAGTATCTCTATTGCTGTGTCCATTGTATCTGAAGTCAGCATAAGAATTTGGATACGGAATGTGTGCTCATGCGTACGCTTCTCCAGACATGGCAACGTGACTCATCATTGACCCGAAAGGGTTGGTGGATTGCAGAGCACCAGTCGTCTCTTTACATGTGAAAACGTAATTAACCAGCCCTCTCGCACATTTTGTACAAGTCAAAGGGGGAGTTTACTTGTGGTCATCTCCCTCGCAGCTCCTCTGCCATCCCAAATCTGCACTTGTCAAGGAAGCGCGGAGCCCCAGCCAAATCCCGAGAGTGGTCGCTTATCTGTCAAGTGATTCTCTAGCAAACATGTATTTATCTCTTTTACACCACACGACACGGGAAGTTAATGTGCCGTTAGAGCAACAGGAAATTACCATCCAGATATCCAGTCCAGAGTCTTCCGACAGGCCTGACTCATTCAGACATCCAACGTGTGAGGCCTGAACATCACCAATGACATAATGCTAGCTTTTTAACATTGATCGTTTACACTACACCACAATACTCACAAAAGAAACATTTTATTTCATGCGACTGGCACAGAGTGAACATGTTAAGGTCACACTGAAAAGCAAGATCGAGGCAAAACCAGTCAACCAAGACCCCTCATTGCCCATCTTTAATACCCGCCTCAAAACTCACTTGTCCTCTTTGGCATTTGACTCAGCATGATTCAGACTTGATCTTAGCTTTACTCCCTGGTGTGTTCTACTATCTTTCTGACTGCTTTATTGCCTGTATATGATCGTTGTCCATGAACAGCACTTTGTGTGCAGCTTGTCTGTTTGAAAGTGCTCTAAAAATACAGCTGAGTTGAAAGTCATGGAATCACTTTTGCACTGTGCTGCCTGCCATTCATAAATCATGTTCAAGTTTTGTTTTTCATTTCCATATGATATAATCAAAATGAGCATCATCTAAAACTCCTGCAGGTAACCTCTGCCAATGGGCCTTGTTGTGCTAATTTTCACTCAAATTGCAGGACCTACAGAATATTGAGTTTTAGGACTACATATACAGTGTTAGAAACATTAAACTCTCTTCTTTCGTCAGATAAAAGAGAGTACATTGTTCTGGAGTTAGCTGAGCTTGAAACAAGGGTGGCTGTACAAAAGACAACACAAAGCATACATATTGATTTGTATAGCGCTCTAACAACAGATGTAGCTATAACAAAGCACTAACATGAGTAAAAGGCAAATGTACGCACACTAGAGAGAGAGAAACCTAGAGAGAGAAAAAAAACATTGCCAGAGGTCTGACCAGCCCTTTATTGGGACCCCCGAAAGAAAAACCTGAACACATTCAGGAATGGCACTCCACATCACACTTTTCAATTCCCGAACAAATCCTGGAATGGCAGCGAATGAGTCAATGTGAGTGTGAACTCCTTCATGTGGCCGGCAACCAATGCAGAGTGTATCCTACTACTTGGCTAAAGTCAACAAGGATAAGCTCCAGGTCACCCCCTGCAGCGTTGGCTTCCATCGTCTATATTCAACTGGGACGACATAATATATCATTGCGGTCAAGGTTTTCTGGATGGATGCTCAGCCAACCACAGGTTAATCGGTGGGGTTCGCCCTGTTCATCCAAGGACTACGCACAAGTCAATTTGTTTTTGAAGACTCTACAGCCCAGGGATCAATCCACTCGGTTGTTGCCGCTGACCACCCCATCAGTCTTTTTTCCATTTTTTTATTTAGCATTTTTTTGCATTAAAATTCAAGACATCATCTGGATGGAGGGCAACATTTCTTAATAATTAAAGTTTGCTTGATTGTTTGATTGTGTTTATGTCATATTGTCATATTCTGCAGAGGACTCGATGCAAACTGAAATAGGAAAAAGAAACATGTCAAACCTGTCACACCTTATGCCTCGCTTAGTTTTCACTGATTACATTTGTTGCAATTGTTCATTTTCAATTTCGACTTTCTAGTTGCTGTAAGTGACTTGAAAAGTGAGGCTTTGCCAAGGCGCCATGCTTCTGACGCTGTTTCATCATCAAAGAAAAATCACATCTCATCACATCATGTCAGACGCCAAGTCGCTTGTTGTTATTTTACAATGCTTATGCTTCTTTGCTTTAGTTTTTTACTCAAAAACATCCCAGCCAGAAACGTACGACTATGAAAAGCAAACACTACAAACCTTGTATAGGAGCTCAACCGTGTTCCTAATAAAGTGGCCAGTGGCCAGTTTTATCTCAGCTGTGCCTTTTTTGATTTCGTGCCCTACTTATCATTCAGACGGTGTGAGGCGGAGCATTCACATGCACTGAAAGATGTTCACTTTTTAAATGTCTCTTTCCACTGAGCCCCTGACTACCATCTGTCCTTATTGTCATTCATGTAATCGTGATCAGTCCGTCTGAATGGAGCAGAGCTTCTCCGTCTACATACACACACACGCACACATAAATACACACGTACAAAGGAGGCTTCAGTGACCACAGAGAAAGTGTGACGGACGTCTGCTGTTCTGCAGCTGTCACTATAGTGTCACTGACCAGCCTGAACATCACACACACACAAACAAACACACAATCAGTGCATACACACGCACACACTGCAATTTGACCTTTTGGGTCCTGAAACACTTGCCCTGCCTTCACAATGGGCAAATAAATACATTTTCATTGTGGCCATATGGTTGTGTCGGGCTGTCAGAGATATGACAGTCAGACACTGTGGACTTATTCTCATCACAGGCATTAGTTTGCAGCGTGCCGGACTGTGGCACAGCTAATGTAGCTTGTGACGGCCACAGCAGAATAGCTTGCAGCCACACAACACAGTTAACGGTCCAAAGGCGAACACGATCTGTTGTACCAACATCTGCTTTCTAGAAAATGTACAGTAATTAAAAGATGGCGCCGCGAGAGAGGCTGCCTTTCCAGCACCTCCTGTATTTTGTTTTTCTTCTTATTTCTTTCCTTTTTTCTTCCTCTCATAACTTTGCTGCTGTGTTACTTCCAGGTAGAGTGAACGCTGGCGCGAATGGCTGCTGCTGCTCACCCGCGCAAAAAAAAAGTTATAATCCCGTGGCTGTCGTGTCCTTGAGAGTTTTGAAAGGAACTTAGAAATTAAATATATGATGATGATGATGATGCTGCTGCTGATGATGATGATTATTATTATTATTATTATTATTGTTATTATTGATAGAGTGTTTTGCACATTCGTAAACATTATGTTATTCCATCTTTAGCTTAGTACATTTTATGTTATTTTATGTTTAGATCAGCACATATTATGTTATTGCATGTTTAATTTAGACTACATGGAATTATGAAGCGTATTAGTTGAATAGTTGTGAAAGCAGAATGTAACATGTATCAACTTTCAGTCTGATGTCCTCCAAATACTTGTCCGTAGCTGATTGGACAACAGATCGCTGCTGTGTATTTTTAAAACTAGTCTGAGAGGGCGGGCTGTGTGCTTTTTGTTCTTGTTGTGTTTGTGTGCTTGGCTCCTCGCTCCGACGAGAGATGTGCTCCTTTTGTTTCGCTAGAATAAAGTAGCTTTTTGTTCACCATCTATCGTTCTCGCTGATATTTCATCACAGAACTTCGTTGAACACCGAACCAGATGAGAGACAAGAATTAGAACCGAACAATTATTATTATTATTATTATTATTATTATTATTATTATTATTATTAAAACTGGATATAACGGAGAGCAGTACCATTGCCAAAGGCAGAATGCGGGTTGGTTTTGCACCTGTTGCGGCTTCAAATCCGAACTGGCTGAGACTAGCTGCATCCTCTCTATTCACTATATTTTTTCCAATTAAAATGAGTTAAAGTTCAGCCTTAAATGTACATCTTAAATCATGTTTTTAATCATTGTTTTGCCTCGGCAAGAGGAAATGTATGCGTGATAAGGAGATGGACCCAAGTACAACAGTGACGTTTAAGGGAGAAGCAAAAAAGAAGGTGGAGGATTTTAAACACTTGGGGTCAACTGTCCAGAGCAATGGAGAGTGTGGAAAAGAGGTGAAGAAGCGTGTCCAGGCAGGCTGGAACGACTGGAGAGAAATGTCAGGGGTGACCTGTGATAGAAGAGTTTCAGCTTGGATGAAAGGAAAGGTGTACAAAACGGTGATGACTGGAGACAGTGCCACTGAAGTAAAGACAGGAAGCAGAGCTGGAGGTAGCAGAGATGAAGATGTTGAGGTTTTCTTTGGGAGTGACCTGGTTGGATAGGATCAGGAATGAGTACATTAGAGGGACAACTCATATTAGAGGCTTTGCAGAGAAAGTCGGAGAGGCCAGACTGAGATGTTTTGGACATGTGAGGTGAGAGAGTGATATTGGGAGAAGGATGCTGAGCCTTAAAGGACAACCGACGCCTCCGGACACATATACTGAGCATATTTTACAAAGATTCCACCGCATATAGCGATATTTTACGTTTTAAGACTCACACTGAATATTCAGGAAGTCTTGTTTTCGAGTTGATGACGATCCCCTACGTGACGTCACATTTGGAACGCCCCTGACCGAGAAAACGACAGACAATGCATTTTGCGGTACTTTGTTTGGTCTGAAAACTTTGTGTTGATCTGTGTTTTGACAAAATTTCAAGGAAAATACATAAATAACGAGATGGTGAATCGTTATGTGTTGCACCAAGACTACTATTTGATATTCACTTACACAAATTCCCAGCAGACAAATCAGCCCATTTCCAACGGAGCTTGGGCGCCATCTTTTAGATTTTCTGGGACACTACATTGCTGTCATTGACAGCTCGAATTGATATGGGAGGACTCCTTTAATCGATTGCTAACATTTATGCTTTCCTCTTCAGAACTATTTGAATCATATTCATAACAAGAAAGCATCTTCTCCGAATCTGAACTCTGTGAGCCCATTGTTTTGTTTCTTGAGCAAGGCAAGACAATTTAGCGTGACGTTACGAACTGGGGGCGGGACTGAAAATCCCAAGCTTTGAGCTGATTTTTGGCAGATTTTTGGACACTTTAAGCCAGGGTTGCTCACACTTTTTCAGCATACGAGCTACTGACAAAAACTACCAAGTCAAAATGATCTACCCACGACAAAAATGCAAAACATAATTATTTTAAAATGTTTTAAGGATTCTTTGTCTCCACGATGCTGCCGTATTAATGAAGACAAGACGCGTGGATGTGTCTTTTTATTTCTTTTATTTCTGCAACACTGCAACACAGTATGGCAGAAGGGATGGGTGAAGTCGCATGGGTTTCGTCTTGTGATTAACCTGAATCTCCTCGAGATTGTTCTCAAATGCAAAACATTGTAGATAACAAAACAGAATTAACAACGTGTGATCGTATAGTGGTTATTTACAGAAAAAGAGAATACAACACAAGTTCACTGTTATTTACAAGATGTCCCTGAACGCATCATGGGCGGAGACTCGGCCGAACACGCGGTGCGCTTGTAATGGCGCCACCCGCCACGGACACTCACGGGCAAATGAAACACGACACAAGAAACTAAATATTGTTCAATAAAAACGAAATGAAACAATTATTACCTGCAACACAGTATGGCAGAAGGGATGGGTGAAGTCGCATGGGTTTCGTCTTGTGATTAACTGCGCAATAGAAAAGCACTATGAAGTATGTACAATGTATGTTGATGTACCTTGCATAACTGAATAAGCCAATATTGCACAACACACATAACAACTACATATACATAACATAATAAATAACAATTAACATTTTTTTGTAATTACCTGAGTTTACTTTGATGACTTCCACTGAATTGAATCAGCCAGGGATGCATAGTCCGGACAGTAGCTGCTGACACCCAGCCTCAAGCACATTTCCAAATGTTCATCATTCATGGTGGAACGGTATTTGGACTTCAATGATCTTCATGTAGAAAAAGGCTGACTCATAAATAAGTGGAGCCGAATAATGCAGTTAAGGTCAATGCAAGTCAAAAGAATGCTTCTTTTACCATCTCTCCGTCTTGGAAGGACTTATTGTTTTTAACGATGGCGTGACTCACCCGGAACAATGCTTCGGTTGGCGACTTTCGCTTTTGAAGTATGTTGAGTGAAAAATGACTGCTCTCCGGACAACTGGGATTTTACTTTGTCCACCTTTCTCTTTCTCAGCTGGCTTTTCGGCGGGAAGTCAATGTCGTATTTTCCATGAACAGTCCGAAAACGGCGCTCCACATTTTCCCATTCCGGATGAAAGTAATATGTTTTGCCCCCTTACTTGGTCCCGCTTTCTCACTCATTTTGATCACCATATGTTTTAGCAAGGGCTAGAAATCTGAGGTAATTCGCTGACTAGCTTGTAAATTTTGCTGCGTTTAGCGCCGTTGTTTACGCATGCACGGCGACCTAAAGGTAAAAATTCAGTTGTCATCTGAATGGTTGCCCTGTATGTCAATCAAGTGACGGGACGTTTGATAGCCTGACAAATGTTTTTTTTTACTGTCACGCTGCGATCGACCAGTACTACCTCCGCGATCGATCTACTATCGACGTAATGAGCACCCCTGCTTTAAGCCATTTTTATTGGCGTTTTGCATTTGACTAAAAATATCAGCCTGCGTGTTTTGGGTATTTTAGATTCTATCAAATGTTTTTATGATGTCAATTAGGAAACACAAAAAAATGGTGTCGGTTGTCCTTTAAACAGGAGGCCGAGACGAAGACCTCAAAAGGTTTATGAATGTTGTGAAAGAGGACATGAAGGTAGCTGCTGTGAGAGAAGAGGATGCGCAGAGCTGGGTTAGATGGAGAGCATGATTCACTGTGGCAACCCCTCAAGGGAAAAGCCAAAAGGAAAAGAAGAATCATCGTTTTGTGGCGTGAGTGATACAACAAATGAGAAATAATTCATTTTTCATCTAGAAACCAGAAAAAGCCATCACAATTTTGCGCTTCCGTTGTTTTTCAGCTTTATTTGACCACGGCATTCATCAATGAGGAGACTGTTTGGTGGTTGCGCCTTTTCGGTAGGATGGCTTGCCCAGGATTGTTTGCTGGACAAGTAAACAATGCTTGTATTTTATTGCACCTGTAATGGGCAGCATTTTCACAGCCCCGCTTTGTTCAGCGGAGAGGTCGGTGCTGTTTGCGTCACGTCCGCTCGAGGAGTGGTGACAGGACTCGAGGGACGAAGGAAAGTCGCAAGGGGTTGGATCCGAAATACACGGTGGAGACGGAAAGTTCCAGAAAGGTTTTTACTGAGACACGCAGGGCAAACAGGAAATCAGGCAACCGAGTAGACAAGCGGAACAAACCTGCGTACTGCTGGGCGACAGGGAAACTACGGAGAATACACCGGCGCGGACCGAGCGGGAATGGGTGGCCTTTATAGCCAGAAGGTACAATCAAGGGAATGAGAAACAGGTGAGTGAGTCCGGAGAGCAGGGAAGGGAGGGCACGCTCCTGGCGCTGAGGAGTATGTCACAGGAAGGGAGGGGCACGCTCCTGGCGCTGAGGAGGATGTGATAGTTTGACGGTCTGTGGCTGGATGGATACATGGCTCAAGGAGCCGATGATGAGAAGAAAGGAGTGCTGACGCGTATGTGGAACTATGAGTCACATTTTGGGATTGAAGCAGATTATGTTGGGCATGATATGGGAGACAATATCTTTTTGTCAATGGATGCAACAGCTTTGTGTTTTCTTTCAAAACTTAGCTTCGAAGCAGACGTGGGCACAATTTCAGCATGACATCCTTGATCCACTACCCTGGTGAAAAGGACACTTTGATCCTCTTGTCTGTCATCTATAACTGCTTCATACAACAAAGAGGGCACAGAAAATTGCGGAAAATTGGAATGCCTGTGTGTGGCTTGTTTGGTTCTCATTTGTTTTTTTGAGAGTGTCTGCCTTTACAGCACCTCCTATATTTTTTTCTCCTAATTATATTTCCTTTCATGTTCATTTAATAAATTTGCTGTTGTGAATTGGGCATTTCTTCAATGTGAGACGAATAAAGGTTATCTCATCCCTCATCTCAAGTCATCCAGTCACCCAAATGTTGCCCTATTCCTTGATTTGTGAGAAAGACACCACCCTGTGGTGGCCGGAAGTATAACGAAAAACTTGAAAGCCTGTGGGCCAAATTGAAAACCTGACATGAGCCGATTCAAAATTGCATTTTCAATGCTTTTGAATGGAACATGCTTTGTGTATGGTGATTGCAATATGTTTAAAAATTAATATCTACGAGGTATTAAAAAAACAACATTGACAATTGTATTCATCTTTAAAAAGCATTTTGGTTAACACCTTCCCATTCAGATATAAAACGAATACGAAGCACCTGCCATTAGTTTAAGATTTTGAAACTTGTCATGCATTTGTTTTTTTTTATGTGTAAATATGAAGTATGAGGGGGACAACGGATACCAAAACGACAATCGGACCCAATACAAAAAGAGTCTGACACCCTTAGCATAGCTGATCACTGTGCTCAAGTCCTCCATGTGATCAGGTTGCATATGGTTGTCGTTTTTAAGGGTATAGCACATTCTTTCCCTGGATTTGAGTGTGTGTGTTATGTGTGTGTGCGTGTGTGTGTGTGGGTGTGTGTGTGTGTGTGTGTGTGTGTGTGTGTGCGCGTGTGAATGCGTGTGTGTGTGTGTGTGTGTGTGTGTGTGGGTGCGCGTGTGCATGTGCGTGCATGTGTGCTTGAGCAGCTATTCATCATGCAGGATTAGGTAAAAGAGGCTCACATAATAGAATCTTCACCGGCTAGAAGATTGTGGGTGAAGATAAGTGAGACGTATCAAAGGCATTTATCCATAATGGGGTTGTTTTTGATGAGAAATGATGTTGGTCTACAAGTGCGAGAAGTGGAGCTTTGTCTAGGTCGGGGGTGCTCAATTAAAACCCAAACAGGTCCTCTGCAAGCAGAGAAACACCAGAGCAAGTATACATTATATATAATTCAACCCTAAATATTTACTCTTCATTAAAATACAATTGTGTAGTGATCCAATATGATTTGTTCATTCTGCCACTAGACTAGAAAGAGGAATACAGTAAAGTCTCGTTATATCGATATCGGATATATCGATAGTCCCGGTTATATCGATACTATTTCTATGCACGCACGGAGAAAATTACATGCAAACAGGGTCGGATATATCGATAGTCCCGGTTATATCGATATTTTTTCGGACTCCCTTGAATATCGATATAACGAGACTTTACTGTATACGTAGTTTGATTTAAAAAAAGGCAAATTGTCCATATTTTTTTCAAAAATATGCCACTATTTCCACTGAAAATCGCACTAAGAATACTAGGTGAACGAGAGACCACTGTACACTGTTAAATAAGATAAATACTTCCAAATCCATATTTCCCTAAAATATTAAAATACTTCAAAATCTGCAGAAAGGCTTAATTAAGGCTTAAGATGTCCAAAATGTAGGACATTTTAAGCCTTAATTCATCCAAAAGTTCTGGGTGTAAAACAATTTTTGGTCATTAAAACAATCTAATAACAGCAATGGATTGCTTCAAATATTTTTATTGTTCTGGAGTAGCTCCGAAATCTGTTTTCTCAGCTCATTATACCGCCTGTGGCAATGTAGATTCTCAAGAGAGTTTGGATGAGTTTCTGCTTGGTGTGTGTTTGTGGTTTGCAGTGTCGGGAAGTGGATCAATGGCTGCAAACTTTACATGCAGAGCAGCCGTATGAGGTTATGGCACTTGAAATCTCAATGAGGAACGAATGTTGAATAATAATAATCGAACTCTTCTCACATCCTTTGCATACCACGCAGTTAGTATTCAGTGAATGCAGAACTTAAACCACCACTAAGTGTCATCTATATTGACGTTTTAGTTTTTGCTCATGAAATGGCCATTTAGTGTGATCTAACTTTTTTTTTCGTCCACTGAGAGTACTTTGAAGGTCCTCTTCATGCATTAAATAATATGACAGTACATCACTGAAATTGAGCGAATCTTTTTTGGGAGAAGCCTCACTTTATAATGTTGTTACTCGCAATTCATGTGCGAAAAGCAGTTGAACATTCTCAATAGTGAGCCCGACTTTCAAGCTTAACTTTAATAGTCAGTAACTTGAAGTCTTACAAAGTCTGTCATGTCTTTTTTTTGCCTTTTGGAGTGAGGCGAGAGATTTTAACACGCATTGCTGTAGCCTTTCAATGTAATGATGGATTAAAAAAAGCCAAATAAGAAGAAAATCACATTTGTCTAGTTCCCTCATACCGTATTTGCCAAATTGATGTGTTACTATGGAGACCAAACACCCATCCATCCATTTTAAGAGTCATGGGCATGGCAGTGACCATCCCAGCTGTCTTTTGGCAACAAGCGGGTGTACAACCTAATGTGGTTTCTGCCAATTGGAAGGAACACTTGAACAAACAACCATCCACACTCGCAATCACACCTAGGGACAATCAAGCTACCATGCATGCTTTTGGAATGTGGGAGGGAAACAGATTGCTTTACAAAACCCACACAGACACAGGGAGAAAAAGTGTCACTAAAGATTGAAAAAATATGGAAGTAGAAGCGATGGCATAATGTATACAAATAAACACAGATATACGGAAGGCCGCATATACAGTAAAGTCTCGTTATATCGATATCGGATATATCGATAGTCCCGGTTATATATATATATATATATATATATATATATATATACGGACATATTTTGAGCATGCCATCTGCACCACGTTTACCCGACTGCTGCTTCTCTGTATTTTTCAGGCATGCCAAATTGTTTGCACCTCATTTAGTCAATGCCATTTAGCGTGAAGTGAAGCTAAATGTCAGTCACCTGTGGAACTAATGCTCCACCGAAGCTATTTCACTGGAGGATCATTTGAGAGTCGCATCTGTCACAGACAGGCCAGTGAAAAAAAAAAGGAAAAATAATCGGCTCCTGTTTAACTGTGGGTGTGTCACTGTTATGCATCGATTGCGTAACCGGGCTACCATGCAGGCAGCGGTATTGAATGTCTTATTTTGTTAACATGAAGCGAATGTGTGGTGCGTATGAGTGGGCGACATGCAGCAAAGAGTGACAGTGTTTTCTACGGACCTCTTTGCAGGGGTTGTTGTCTCAGCAGGAGCACGTGGCACAGGAACACAGACAAAAGGAAATTTCACGGAAGCTTGTGCCATAATGCCATGCTATTCTGGGCCCTTCGAAGAAACAGAGACTCTTTAGCAATGCCATCTTTGGCTATTACTGTCACTATTTCATTTAAAAAATGTACTTGAAAATGAAAATAACAATCATTAAGTTTGTTTGCATGTTCATAAAAAATGTTGATATGCTAAAAACACATTCAAAGACCAAAGATTTGAACCACATGTTCCAAATTATTATGTTCAAAATTATTATGCAAATGCTGATTTTCTTAATAATCCAAGGACACTGAATATCATTTTCAAGGTTTCCTTACACAAATGTGAGTTTTAGTAGTGATCCACTCTTTAAGACTTATAAACTACAAAAACAAAGACAAAGGGCATGGAAAACCCCTCCATCCATCCATTTTCCGTACCATTTTATCCTCATTACAGTCGCACGGGGTACCACAAACCACAAACACACACCAAGCAGAGACTCATCCAAACTCTCTTGAGAATCGACATTGCCACAGGCGGTATAATGAGCTGAGAAAACAGATTTCAGAGCTACTGCACAATGGCACCTATACGTTGAATCTTTCAATCCTTTCATGTCATGACTTTGTTTATTATAGTTACTTGTTTTTGCAACACTGGTGTAGACAAATTCCTTGTGAGCTACATACTTGGCCAATAAAGATGATTCTGATTTTGATGAACAATTGATTCTGAATCTGATGAACAGATTTGACTTTGGATGTGAAAAAAAAAAACGTTTTCATTGGTTGTTTAGTACATAAAGAGTACTGCATATATTATTACATTGATTACTCGGAGAATCTAGAATTCAGTCAAAGATGACACTTAGTTTTCCATTTACATCGTGATCCGACTAATTCTAACCTGTTCAGCGTGAGCTGCGTTCATTTCCACGTGTCTCAGAAGCATTTCAGGAAATGGCCATGATTCCCAGATGCATTATTTGAAAAATGCATGCAATACAATGCTCACAACGGTGAGCATTCCGTCTACAAATGGCGAGGGTGTATTACACAACCGTGGAGCATTTCCAATGGGGAGGGTATATTACACAACCACATAGCATTGGTTCTGGGCATGGAAATAAGAAAACCTCCACATCTTCAGCTCTGCTACCTCCAGCTCTGCTTCCTGTCTTTTCTTCAGTGGTCTCCAGTCCAAACATCATGGCTGCTCTCACCGCCGTTTTATACACTTTTCCTTTCATCCTAGCTGAAACCCTTCTATCACACCTGACATTTTTCTCCAGCCGCTCCAGCCTGCCTGGACACGCTTCTTCACCTCTTTTCCACACTCCCCATTGCTCTGGACAGTTGACCCCAAGTACTTAAAATCCTCCACCTTCTTTATCTCTTCTCCCTGGAGCATCACTCTTGCACTTGGTTCCCTCTCATTCACACACATATATTCCGTCTTGCTGTGACTGATCTTCATTCCTCTCCTTTCGAGGGCATATCTCCACATATGTAGTTTCTCCGCCACCTGTTCCCCGTTCTCGCTACAGATCACAATGTCATCTGCACACATCATGGTCCAAGGAGATTCTTGTCTAACATCGTCTGTCAGCCTGTCCATCACCATAGAAAATAAGAAGGGGCTCAGAGCTGACCCCTGGTGGAGTCCCACCTTCACCTTGAATTCCTCCGTCACACGGACAGCACACCTCACAACTGTCTTACAGTCATGATACATGTCTTGCACCGCTCTGACATACTTTTCGGTCACTCCAGACTTCCTCATGCAATACCACAGCTCTTCTCTGGGCACTCTGTCATATGCTTTCTCCAGATCTACAAAGACACAATGCAACTCCTTCTGACCTTCTCTGTACTTCTATATCAGCATATATATATATATATATATATATATATATATATATATATATATATATATATATATATATATATATATACAATAAAGTCTCGTTATATCGATATTCTCGGGAGTCGGAAAAAATATTGATATAACCGTACTATCGATATATCCGATCCTGCGGCATGTAAATTTTCTCCTTGCGTTCATAGAAATAGTATCGTAATAAGCAGTACTATCGATATCGATATAACGAGACTTTACTGTATATATCTCTATCTATCTATCTATCTATCTATCTATCTATCTATCTATCTATCTATCTATCTATCTATCTATAAATCCGCGTCTCACCCACCATGGGTGGTGTCTGTCCCCTATTTTAGCTCGGGTCCTCTACCAGAGGCCAGGAAGCTTGAGGGTTCTGCGCAGTATCCGTGCTGTTCCCAGCACTGCGCTTTCCTGGACCGAGATATTCGATGTTGTTCCCGGGATCTGTTGCAACCACTCGTCGAGTTTGGGGGTCACTGCCCCGAGTGCTCCGACCACCACAGGCACGACTGTCACTTTTACCTTCCAGGCTCCAGCTCCTCTCTGAGCCCTTGGTATTTCTCGATTTTCTCATGTTCCTTCTTTCTAATGTTTCCATCACTCGGAACCGCTACATCCACTACAACGGCTTTCTTTTCCCCTTTATCTATGACCACGATATCTGGTTGGTTGGCCATTACCATCTTGTCGGTCTGTATCTGGAAGTCCCACAGGATCTTTGCTCGGTCATTCTCCACCACCTTGGGAGGTGTTTCCCATTTTGACCTTGGGGTTTCCAGTCCATACTCCGCACAGATGTTTCGGTAGACTATGCCAGCCACCTGGTTATGGCGCTCCATGTAGGCTTTCCCTGCCACCATCTTACACCCTGCAGTTATGTGTTGGATTGTCTCAGGTGCCTCTTTGCACAACCTACACCTTGGGTCTTGTCTGATGTGGTATATCCCTGCCTCTATGGCTCTGGTGTTCAGGGCCTGCTCTTGGGCAGCCAGGATGAGTGCCTCTGTGCTGTCCTTTAGGCCAGCCCTCTCGAGCCACTGATAGGACTTATTGAGATCAGCCACTTCTGCTATGGTTCGGTGGTACATCCCGTGTAGGGGCTTCTCCTCCCATGATTGTCCCTCTTCCATCACCTCATCCTCTGTTCCCCATTGTCTGAGACATTCTCTGAGTACATCATCCGTTGGAGCCTTCTCTTTGATGTATTCATGGAGCTTGGATGCTTCATCCTGGACACAGGCTCTCACACTCACTAGTCCCCGGCCTCCTTCCTTACGGCTTGTGTGCTGGGTGCTGGACTTGGGATGGAACCCTCCGTGCATGGTGAGGAGTTTTCGGGTCTTAACATCCGTGGTCTGAATCTCTTCCTTTGGCCACTTTATTATTCCTGCAGGGTATCTGATCACTGGCAGGGCATAGCTGTTTATTGCCCGGGACTTGTTCTTGCCATTGAGCTGGCTTCTGAAGACTTGCCTCACTCGCTGGAGGTATTTGGTCGTCGCCGCTTTCCTTGTTGCTAGTTCGAGGTTGCCATTGGCCTGTGGTATACCAAGGTACTTGTAGCTGTTTTCAATGTCTGCTATTGTTCCTTCAGGGAGTGAGACCCCTTCAGTGTGGACTACCTTGCCCCTCTTAGTCACCATCCGACTACATTTCTCCAACCCGAATGACATTCCAATGTCACTGCTGTAGATCCTGGTTGTGTGGATCAGGGAGTCTATGTCCCTTTCGCTCTTAGCATACAGCTTTATGTCATCCATGTAGAGGAGGTGACTGATCGTAGCTCCATTTCTGAGGCGGTATCCATAGCCTGTCTTGGCGATTATCTGGCTGAGGGGGTTCAGTCCTATGCAGAACAGCAGTGGGGAGAGTGCATCACCTTGGTATATGCCACATTTGATGGACACTTGCGTTAGTGGCTTGCCATTGGCTTCAGGTGTGGTTTTCCAAATCCACATCGAGTTTGCAACGAAGGCTCTCAGTGTCCTGTCGACCTTATACAACTCCAAGCATTCAGTGATCCATGTGTGTGGCATCGAGTCATATGCTTTCTTGTAATCAATTCAGGCTGTGCACAGGTTGGTATGTCGGGACCTGCAGTTTTGAGCGACTGTTCTGTCAACCAGCAGCTGATGTTTGGATTGGATTGGATTTGCCTTTATTAGTCACAGTGGTATACATTTTGGCACCTCTAGTATCTACGTCTGTGTAAGCTCTCAGTCGTACAGGAGTGGTCCATCGATGAGAATCTCTAGTATCTCTACTAATGCCTTTCTGTGCTTTGCTCATGTATTGATCCATGTGTCCACTTATCTTAGCCGCAATGATGCCTGACATGAGCTTCCATGTTGTGGAGAGACAGGTTATTGGCCGATAGTTGGAAGGAATTGCACCCTTTGAGGAATCCTTCATGATCAGGATTGTTGTATATATATATATATATATATATATATATATATATATATATATATATATATATATATATATATATATATATAAAATACCGGAATATCAGATAACACAATGTATACCAAAGAATTATTTATACTTTTTCCACCCTCTAATCTACATCTCATTCATTCATTTGAGTTACATGAAAGACGTGTTGATCTGATGAGCTCATAGTGGATGTGGTTTCAAATCAACTTTATTTGTTCTTAAGCATCAGTAATTTCTTTGCATCCATATCTGTATCTACTGATTACAGCTGCTGGATGGAAAATGAACAATGCTGATCCTGATCCTGACATGTTATTTGCGTAAGAATGGACGTTGATTATGACGCGGGTTGCTTGATTGCTTCATCATAACAGAAGATATAGTCGTGAGTTAGCATTTCTCATAAAATTCCACAGTTTGTAATTAAAGGTAAACTTTATAGCACATTCAAGTTTGTCCACACGCATTTTCTTTATTTATTAGCTGGTTAGCTTTACATTGCAGAGGGTGGAGTGTGTGGAGTTTGCATGTTCTCCTTGGGCCTGCTTGGGTCTTCTTCGGGTCCCCCGGTTTCCTCCCACATTCGGGTCCCCCGGTTTCCTCCCACATTCCAAAAGCAGGCTGATTGAACATTCCAAATTGTCCCCAGGTGTGAGCGCGGATGGTTGTTTGTTTCTGTGTGCCCTGCGATTGGCTGGCAACCAATTCAGGGTGTCCCTCGCGTGGTGACTGCAGATTGCTGAGATAGCTACAACACCCCGAGCAACCCTAATGAGGAATAAGCGGTACTGAAAATGGATGGATGGATTATCTGGTTATTATTACCTGGCTGCATGTTTGCTTTCAACATTTAGCTTGTAGTCGATGTGGCGTCACACGTGTGTATGATTTTGAAGTGCGCCTTTCAACCCTTTCACGTCTTTCAATGCCTTGATCTCCTTGATGTGCGTCTCACCCTGACGCATAGCACACGCTTGAAAATGGTATAAAAGGAGCTGTCGTGGGACAGAGAGATTGGGCGAACCACGGGGCAGAATCATCTCAGACTCATCTCGGACTCACAGACTCAAAGAGACGTGCAAAGCCCCGCACAGGCACGTCGGACGGACATCATGCTGTCGTCTTTTGAACTCCCTCATCCCTCCTTACTTTCTGACCTCATCACCAACTCCGCTCCACCAAGGCGAAAACTCGGCAGCTGGAAAGACTTTACAGAAAGACCGGCCTCACCACCCACCAGGACATGTACACAGCTCACCTCACCCACTACAAGGACTCTATCACACGCGTAAAATCGGAATACTATTCTGGACTGATTGATGCTAACAGTGGGAATTCACGGACTCTGTTTTCCCTATACAACAAAATCATTAACCCCCCTATCTCTCTCCCCCCACACTTTCACTCCTCAGACACCTGCAACGCACTACTTCTGTTTTTCACTGAAAAGATCAACAAGATCCACCAACACCTCGGCTCCTCTGTATCCCCCCCCCTCCCCCAACCTTCCTACTCCCTATCAACTGCTGTCGTCTTTTGAACTCCCTCATCCCTCCTTACTTTCTGACCTCATCACCAAGTCCAAGAATTCCACCTGTCAACTTGACCCCCTCCCTACTGTCCTCATCAAATCTTGTCTACCTGCTCTCCTCCCTTTTATTTCAGCTATTATTCACTCCTCACTGTCCACTGGAATTGTTCCTGTCCCTCTTAAAACCGCAGCTGTAACACCAATCCTGAAAAAACTTGGTTCAGATCCCAATGATTATATATATATATATATATATATATATATATATATATATATATATATATATATATATATATATATATAAATACCGGAATATCAGATAACACAATGTATACCAAAGAATTATTTATACTTTTTCCACCCTCTAATCTACATCTCATTCATTCATTTGAGTTACATGAAAGACGTGTTGATCTGATGAGCTCATAGTGGATGTGGTTTCAAATCAACTTTATTTGTTCTTAAGCATCAGTAATTTCTTTGAAATCCATATATGTATCTACTGATTACAGCTGCTGGATGGAAAATCAACAATGCTCTCACCCTGACGCATAGCACACGCTTGAAAATGGTATAAAAGGAGCTGTCGTGGGACAGAGAGATTGGGCGAACCACGGGGCAGAATCATCTCAGACTCATCTCGGACTCACAGACTCAAAGAGACTTGCAAAGCCCCGCACAGGCACGTCGGACGGACATCACGGCACGACTTGCTCAACGACACGCCACGATCAAGCTCTGCGCGTCACCTGCCTGGGAGATCTGACAACGAACCTACTTACAAATAAAGAGAAACATCAAACTCTTTATTGGCGAGCCAGCCAGGAGGATATTTTCCCTCCTCCTCAGCCCAATCAACTCTCCAAATGGAAAGAACCAGATTTCCCAGCCGCCCGTGAACCCGGCATCTTCACAGCAAGACCCCTCGAGCCGAGCTCCCGATGGGCCGCCACCACCCGTGGGCGCCCCGACCCCACCGTGAAACCTGCCGCACCCTGATGGCCAACATCGTCCAATTCGCCTGGCGACTCTGCAACTAGCTGCATCGTATATGTCCACGATCGGACATCGTCGGACATCGCTTATGTCCACGATCGGACCTCGTATATGTCCACGATCGGACATCGCTTATGTCCACGATAACCATGGGGCAGAATCATCTCAGACTCATCGCGGACTCACAGACTCAAAGAGACTTGCAAAGCCCCACACGAGCCGCACGCCCGGCGTCGGACGGACATCACGGCACGACTTGCTCAACTCCACGCCACGATCAAGCTCTGCGTGTCACCTGCCTGGGAGATCTGACAACGAACAACATCAAACTCTTTATCGACGTGCACATTCGTTTCATCACTTTGCTGCTGTGAAATGTAAATTTCTCCACTGTGAGACTAACAAAGGCATATCCAATCCAATCCAATCCAATCCCACCATGATGTCCCTGATCCACTGGTGGAAAGACACTTTGATCCTCTCCTCTTTCATCGAGAACTGCTTCATTTAATAAAGAGGGCACAGAAAGTGCTGAAGAATGAATGAATCTCTGTGTCTTTGTGTTGTCATATTTTTTGTTATTTAGTTTTTTTTTTGTTCATTTGATTTCAGGACGGCGCCGTGAGAATGGCTGCATTTCCAGCAGCTTCTGTATTTTGTTTTTCTACTTTCATTCCTTTCATCACTTTGCTGCTGTGAAATGTACATTTCTCCACTGCGAGACTAATAAAGGCAAATCCAAATCCAATCAATACTGTATGTTGCAGTCAGCTTGTAGCTGCCTCAGTGCACTACTGGGAAAGTCGTTTTTGGTGGCTTTGCTTGTTTTACCTCCAAATGTCTGTTATAAGGGTGACATGTTGGCACATCCACCTCACACTGTGAGGCCTTCACGGTGCAGCTGTCCAGAGTACCATTCTGGTTCCGGCCTTCATGTGTGGAGTTTTCATGTTGTCCCTGCATGGATTTTCTGCGGGTAATGGAACAATCTAAATGATGTGACTTTCATTGTGAATGTTTGTTTATCTATGTGTGCATTGTGATTGGCCACACCGCCACTCATGGAGTTAAACAGATTAGGAAATGGATGAATGATGGATGACTGGTTGTCTGTAATCAGATGGACGGCAGAGGCAAATAATAACGTAGCGCACATCCAGATGGTGCGAATCGTATTGCACTTTGTTACTAGAGAATATGAAAGTGGCGGTTGGCCAGTCAAATCTGATTTGCCACATTCGCAAGAACATAAAATATAAAATACAAAAAAAAAAACTGATATTTTGCAGCAAGTCCGTCAAGATTCAAGGTGCCATGATTGATCAGATCAATTTGTGTCATTTGAGGATGGACATTCTGCCCATCGGAGGTGTGCTTGAGATCAGAAAATCAGAAAACCTTTATTCGTCCCACAATGGGGAAATTTGCAGTCCACAGCAGCAATTTGAAAGGGGATGGGGTGGGGGGTGAAAGGATAGAAAACAAGATATTCGAAGCATAACAAAATAAAAATGTCAACTGTATACTGTGCAAATGTAAATGTGCAAAACAGTTTCATAAAAACTGTACATAGTGCAAGTATCAAGAAAGGCATATTGATATATTGCATCAACCCATATTTACAAGTGTCCAGTTTTTCTTTTTTGTTTTTTTTTTCACATGTGATCATTGAGAATTGCAAAGCCTGACTGCAGTCGGTAGGAACGAACGGTGGTACCTATCCATCTTGCAGCGCGGGCGGACTTCGGGAAGACGCTTCATGGCCGACTCGGCCGCCGACGTCAGCGTTCTTCCTCAGCGTCCTGCAGAGCGCCATGGCAGCGCGATCATCGTCACCGTCGCCGATGACCGGCCTGTCCGTGCCCGGCAGCATGGCCAACCCGACGCACCTTCGTCCTCACAATCCCTCATCGATTCTCCGACTTGACCGATCCCAGCCGAAATACTCACGGTGAGAAGACCTTCCGGCATCGACTCGACGGCCGCGAGGAAAGTTTCCATCGATCGACTCAAACTGGCAGTTGTAGAGCACTCTTTGCCGTGCTCCCGTACAACGACTTCAGGCACCACGAAACCTCCTCGGCAACCTCCCCACCGACGCCTGCCACGCCCGGTGACCGTCATCTTGCCTGGCCTCACCATGTCGCAGAATGACTTTTGTTTTTATTTCTTTTTCCTTCATCGCTTTCACCGACTTCGGATCCAGGAGGGGAGCCCTGTTGCGTCACACGTGTGTATGATTTTGAAGTGCGCCTTTCAACCCTTTCATGTCTTTCAATTCCTTGATCTCCTTGATGTGCGTCTCACCCTGACGCATAGCACACGCTTGAAAATGGTATAAAAGGAGCTGTCGTGGGACAGAGAGATTGGGCGAACCACGGGGCAGAATCATCTCAGACTCATCGCGGACTCACAGACTCAAAGAGACTTGCAAAGCCCCACACAGGCACGCCCGGCGTCGGACGGACATCACGGCACGACTTGCTCAACTCCACGCCACGATCAAGCTCTGCGTGTCACCTGCCTGGGAGATCTGACAACGAACAACATCAAACTCTTTATCGACGTGCACATTCCTTTCATCACTTTGCTGCTGTGAAATGTAAATTTCTCCACTGTGAGACTAATAAAGGCATATCCAATCCAATCCAATTCCACCATGATGTCCCTGATCCACTGGTGGAAAGACACTTTGATCCTCTCCTCTTTCATCGAGAACTGCTTCATTTAATAAAGAGGGCACAGAAAGTGCTGAAGAATGAATGAATCTCTGTGTCTTTGTGTTGTCATATTTTTTGTTATTTAGTTTTTTTTTTGTTCATTTGATTTCAGGACGGCGCCGTGAGAATGGCTGCATTTCCAGCAGCTTCTGTATTTTGTTTTTCTACTTTCATTCCTTTCATCACTTTGCTGCTGTGAAATGTACATTTCTCCACCGCGAGACTAATAAAGGCAAATCCAAATCCAATCAATACTGTATGTTGCAGTCAGCTTGTAGCTGCCTCAGTGCACTACTGGGAAAGTCGTTTTTGGTGGCTTTGCATCCACCTCACACTGTGAGGCCTTCACGGTGCAGCTGTGCAGAGTACCATTCTGGTTCCGGCCTTCATGTGTGGAGTTTTCATGTTGTCCCTGCATGGATTTTCTGCGGGTAATGGAACAATCTAAATGATGTGACTTTCATTGTGAATGTTTGTTTATCTATGTGTGCATTGTGATTGGCCACACCGCCACTCATGGGGTTAAACAGATTAGGAAATGGATGAATGATGGATGACTGGTTGTCTGTAATCAGATGGACGGCAGAGGCAAATAATAACGTAGCGCACATCCAGATGGTGCGAAACGTATTGCACTTTGTTACTAGAGAATATGAAAGTGGCGGTTGGCCAGTCAAATCTGATTTGCCACATTCGCAAGAACATAAAATATAAAATACAAAAAAAAACTGATATTTTGCAGCAAGTCCGTCAAGATTCAAGGTGCCATGATTGATTAGATCAATTTGTGTCATTTGAGGATGGACATTCTGCCCATCGGAGGTGTGCTTGAGATCAGAAAATCAGAAAATCAGAAAACCTTTATTCGTCCCACAATGGGGAAATTTGCAGTCCACAGCAACAATTTGAAAGGGGATGGGGTGGGGGGTGAAAGGATAGAAAACAAGATATTCGAAGCATAACAAAATAAAAATGTCAACTGTATACTGTGCAAATGTAAATGTGCAAAACTGTTTCATAAAAACTGTACATAGTGCAAGTATCAAGAAAGGCATATTGATATATTGCATCAACCCATATTTACAAGTGTCCAGTTTTTCTTTTTTGGGTTTTTTTTTTCACATGTGATCATTGAGAATTGCAAAGCCTGACAGCAGTTGGTAGGAACGAACGGTGGTACCTCTCCATCTTGCAGCGCGGGTGTAATAGTCTCTGGCTGAAGGAGCTACCCAGTGCTGTCAGGCTGGGCAGGAGGGTGTGGGAGGGGCTGTCCATCATAGCTTTTAGTTTAGCTAGCGTCCGTCTGTTTCCCACCTCCTCCAGAGAGTCCAGCGAGCAGCCCAGGACAGAACTGGCCCTCTTGACAAGGTGCTCCAGTCTTTTCCTGTCACGGGTGGTGATGCTGCCTGACCAGCAGACAATTCCATAGTGGATGGCTGAAGCCACCACAGAGTCATAGAAAATCTTTAGGAGTGACCCCTGAACCCCCAAAGACCTCAGTTTCCTTAGTCGGAAAAGGCGACTCTGTCCCTTTTTGATTAGGGCATCCGTGTTTGTAGTCTAGTCCAGTTTATTGTTGAGAGTAACACCCAGGTACTTGTAGGAGGTCACCCTCTCAATGTCCGAACCCTGGATGTTCAACGGTGCACGTGAGGATTCTTTCCTGCAGAAATCCACTACCATCTCCTTTGTTTTCCCGGAGTTGATCTGGAGGTGATTCTGCTGGCACCAGTCCACAAAGTCGTTTGTCAGTCCTCTGTATTCCCTATGATGCATCTTTAATCAGAACATAGCAAGCTGCTTTGCATACAATTTACAAGCAGCCATATCCTACACCCGGAAAGATGTGGGATAATATAAATTTAGTATTGTTCTCCAACCGCTTGACTACACCACTATTACGGGACATTAAAGGTGTAACCGATTCGCTTGTAATCAAAGCGTCCTCACTCTCTCTCCGTGTGGCGCTGCCAAAAATAACAGCGCTCTTGCTGCTTGCTCTGACACTATCATAAAGATTACACCAAGCAATAGCGCTTCAAAGCTGTTGTACCGGAACATGTTTTAGATAGTGAGTTTCAGAAGTTGGCACCCTCCAAGTGAGCATAAATGAGAAGCAGGGTGCACTCCGAACAATATTTCAAATGATCGCCTTGCAAATGATAAGAAAAAAAGTTTGCTTCCGACTCGGAAAAATGATGAAAGATCATCCCAAAAGCAAAGCACATATTCATACACAGGCAATTTAAAGGACAACCGACGCCTCCAGGCAAGTTGTGTCCATAATTTGTAAAATCACTTCAAATGACTTCTACTGAACGTATTTTACAAAGATTCAAAGAGCTAAATACAAAGAGCTATATTTTACGTTTTAAGAACGGCCCTGACCGAGAAAGGACACACAATGCATTTTGCTGTACTTTGTTTGGTCTGAAAACTTTGTGTTGATCCGTGTTGATGGCGAAATTAGAAGGAAAACATAAATAATGTGATGGTGAATCGTGTGTTGCACCAAGACTTCGATTTGATATTCACTGACACAAATTCCCAGGAAACAAATCAGCCTATTTCCACGGAACTCTGGCGCCATCTTCTGGTGCTACATTTCTGTCCAGATGCCTCAAAATGACACAGAATAAATTATTTAATCGATTGCAAACATGGATGCTTTCCTCTTCAGAACTATTTGAATCATATTCATAACTGCATGAGTAACAAGAAAGCATCTTCTCCGAATCTGAAGCCATTGTTTTGATTCTCGAGCAAGGCAAGACGTCTTGGCGTGACACCACGAATAAGGGGCCGGGACCTTCTGAAACTGGCCACTTCCGGGTTCCATTTGAAGTAGTTTTAGACACCTGAAGTCATTTTTATTGGTGTTTTGCATTTGACTAAAAATATCATCCTGCTGGTTTGGGGTATTTTAGATGCTATAAAACGTTTTTCTGATGTTTGTTTGGAAACAAAAAAGTGGTGTCGGTTGTCCTTTAAGGCTCTACGGACAATGTATTTTTGTAGTTTTAAAACAAGGAGTTCTATTTGTTTTACAGGCATTTCCCGATACAGTCATACCTTGGCTTACAAACTTAATTGGTTCCCAAACAGAGTGTGTAAGGCAAAAAGTGTGTATCCCAAAAATTTATTTCTCATAGGAAACCATTAAAATGATAATAATCCGTTCCCAGGTCCCCATAAAACATAATTTTCTACTTTCTAATTTTCTAAGCCTTAAAACCACACAACATTTACCTTATTTTATGTATATGTTCTATGGTATTATAATTAAAGAAATAAATTGTACTATATAATAAAGTCATTTTATTTACCTTTGTGATGACTTGATGGAATGGAGTGGCCGGTTTCATCAGCATTAAACACTTGATGAGGAACATAGCCGTCTTCTTTCACCAGGAAATGAGGAATGATCCCTTGTAGGTGCTTCTCTGCGATAATTTTACCTAGGCCCTCATCAATTGTGTTCTGTTTAGCTGGGTTGATAGCTTTTTGCATCAAGTGTACAGATGGCTTGTGCGGGTTATTTGTGGAGCCTGATTGATGAGATATTTTAACCTTGCAGTCTACACTCTGCCTTTGAACTAACAAAGTTGAAACGAGTCATAATTTCACTGTTTTCTATCCATTTTCTCACTCTCTGTCGTCTTCCTGTCTCTTTAGTCTTTCACCCCCCCAACTGCTGCATTCTTGACCAATCACGTGGCTTTAACCGAAGACTGGGGGCGGGGAATAGAGGACAAAAACAAGCCGGCTGCCATTTTCTTGTTAGGAGAACGGCCTCGTTCGCGAACGACACATCACTCATTATGGCGCTCCGTGTGTATCCCGAAAAATTGCTTGTATGCCAAGGTTAAATTTTCGTAAATTTAACGTTCGTAAACCAAAACGTTTGTAAGCCAAGGGGTTGAGAACCTTATACACCGGAAAATACGGTATATGCTACACATCTAATTGCATATCTCTCTAATTTATTCAGTAATATACAATGATCTATAGTATCAAAACCTTTTTTTAGATTCAGAAAAACCCCAGCAGTAAAATGTGATCTATATTATTGGTTATTGGTTCCACAAATTCCATGACTGCCATTGAGGTGCAAAGCTGTGTTTGCCAAATTTGACTTGCAACTCCGTAACGACTCCGTAAGGATGTGTTGAATTTCCTTGATGCGGACGAGGCTTGGAAGCCATCAACCCTCACACACTGACATACGTGCACACATTGATACACAGACAAAGCCACATGTCGAAGCAGTACAGCTTCCTCCCACGTACTCCCGCTTGTTCGTTTTGTCATCCATTCTATCGGTGACTCCCATGTGCTTTCCCACTTACTGAAATTAACGTTGCTTTTCCATTTGGATGCGCACAGGAAAATTGGACCCATCCAATCGTAATAATGGCGCCCGACGGGCTGCAGGTGCAAGCATGTAATGTTCTGCCGCATTTAATTATGGTCCCTCAAAGGAATTGCCCTCTGACTTTTTTTCATCCATCAACCATGTTTCTTAACTTCCTCAGTGCCCAAAATACTCCATCAACTCGTTGATTATAATACATTGTCTCGCACATCCAAAGGAAATTGTAGGACCCGAATTGTCTGGATTGCCCCCCCACAATTCTATCCCCGCCTCCCACAAATGTCTTGGAACCTATCATTTTCACCGCAGTAGAGCAACGGTGACGTATTCTGGTCGCTGGTGCAGCTGAATTTTAAAAAGCTCTCCTCGCCGACCGCCCACGCGCCATCGACACTAGTGCGAGCGTCATTAACATAAACTTTGCCGGCTCTCTGCGGCCTTCTTCCTTCCTCCTAGCTTATTCATTTGCAGACGTGAATTTGCCGTTGTTGCAAAGGACAAGATGGAAATGCACAAGCTAGATTGATATCTTCTGGCCGGTAATATGTAATTGATTGGGGGGAGCGGGGTGGGAGTATTGGGGGAGAGGAGAAAAAGCAAATGCAATTTGCTGTTGTGTATTTCCTTTTATTGTGTGCTTGTTTGGAAAGTTACAAAGAAGCTTTCCAGTGGATTTATTATATTGTTACATGGGGAAAATATGATACACAGCCTATCTATATCTAGATACAGTATATAAATCTATATATCTATATTTCTATATCTATATATAAAAAGAACCACCAAGTTAGAAAGTTGCTCTTTGAATTATGGTATTAACTCAAAAAACTAATCTTCAACAAAAACAAATTACAGCCTTTGTATGTTTAATAGGAAATATCTATATTTCCCACTTCATATCATTCTTGCTCATTTAAAAAATATATATGCTAAAATTTGAGCTTGTCATGAGCAACCACGATAGACATCTGTACTGATCTTGACCATGTCGTCGCCGTCATGATCTGATTGGCGGCCAATGGGTGGTGCTGTCGTGCCCGCCTGCACCTGCACAGGTGCTGGTCGTCCCGATCAGTGGCAGACTGCCACGTTCGGATTGGCGACCTACCCGTTGGTCGCCAATCCGCTGTCGGCCTGGCCTGCAGCCTTGCAGGTGCTGGTCGTTCCAATCAGTGGCAGTCAAAAGGACTCCCGGCACGACCATTCGGCGTCGGGTCATTATATGCAGCTGTATGCATTGTGCATTGTGTATGTATTGTATGCTGTGTTTGTTTCATTTTGGCAGACTTTTACTCTTGGTTTTTCCTTTGATACTTTGTACTTTTCAATGATTTTGTATTGTTCAAATGATTTTAACGTTTTAGAATTTGTTCCTGTTGACTTTATTTTAATACAATTTCTCAAATACAACCTGCTGCTTCCTCCTGCCTGCTTTTTCGGATCCACAACTGCCATCACCACCTTGCAAACCGTGACAGTCGCAGTATGTTTTACCGTGATGTCGTTATCACCGTGTGCCTTCTTTTTTGGTGGAATGATGAAAAAACAACGGCCATTTGTATTTCTTTCCAACATCGAACATTACTGTTACTTAGGTCACGGAGATTTGAAGAGTAGTAAATAAAATGTGAAGTCCCACACGGATGCCCACACTTCTAATTATGTGTCATAAATAATCCTGGTGCTATTAATATTTAAACCATATTTTGACAGGTTCTTCATTTACATTTCCCCTGCTAGCACCGCAGTTTGTGTCACCATCACTCAGCAGGTATACAGCCAATTCTGTCAAATGAAAGCAAAATACTTTTTTTCTGGATTCAGATCAAAATGCTCAATTACTTTCATTTGGAAAGCGTCTGATGACACAACAGCACGCACAGTTGCTTTTTCGATTGACACATTATTGATCTGGTGTTGGAATAGCGCCGTGCATTTTGCGTCTGCCAGCGTGTCACCTTGACATGCTTTCGAGAGCAGTCTTCCGGGAAATTACACTTGCAACTCTGCAGTTATTATGCGCTCCCTAGCCATATTATTAGGTAAACAAAACAAGAGCCCATCCACTCATCCACTTTTTTTAATCCACTTTTCTAAACGAGGAACATCCTGAAATGGTCGCCTGCCAATCGCAGGACACACATACATGAATAACCAGCTGCACTCACACTCACACCTAGAGACAATTTAGAGTGTACCATGAACCTGCCATGCATGTTTTGGGAATGTGGGAGGAAACCGGAGTACCCTGAGAAACCCCAGGCAGGCACAGGGAGAACATGCAGCACCAAAATATCGAATTGAAGCTGTGCAGATGTACTGTATACAATTGCAAATGACAACCACAATGAGTGTTGCCATCGACATTGTATTTCTAAAGGCAGATTTATTTTTGAATATATAATTCAGCATCTATACCGGAACACCTATAATAATTCAAACCAGACAATCAGGAGTCATCAGTTGCAATTGAAGGCCTCTGGCTGCTTGTGACGGCCGTGATGTTGCTACATGTCAACTCTCCACGCCCCCCTCCCCCAAACAGTTTTCCTCTTATTTGTGGTACTGCAGACACATTGATTTCCTCTCTTGTGTTCCGACGAGGCTAAATTGGAAGTGTGACATCAATAACAAAGAAGTGAGGATTCGTTTTGTCCTTCTTACATTGCACCTTGTGAGTCACATTTGCCATTCCTGTATAATGCATGTGACGGATGGCTATGTGTGTACCTATTGATGCAGTCAATGATGTTTTGATATACATATTACTACTTGTACTTTCAGGGATACCGGTTCCTGCAATGGACAGTTTATCGTGTTGTCAGGTTACAGCACAGGTGTCAAAGTCAAGGCCCGGGGGCCAAATCCGGCCCGCCACATCATTTTAATCGGCCCGCGAAAGCAAATCTAACTTGTGAAATTACATGATGCTTGTTAAAGTCCGAACCAACAGTTCAAATTGTCCCATGTAAACCACCAAAACAGTCATTGTTTTTGACTTCAAATTGGAAAACTAGTTATTCATTATTTTGTTGTGTGCTATGTATATAATATGTGGAAATAATGAAACATTTATACAGTTTCCCAAAATTCAGAACGGCGCTCCAAGGGAAATCGTAACTACGATGTCGCCAGCGACAAATATGAGTTTGACACCACTAGGTTACAGGGTGCATGAAAAGGTTAATCATAACTCATTGAATTTATAAAGCTGGAATAATATATTAACAATCAAGCAAATGAAGCAGTAACATTCAGAAATGACACGGCATATCCAACTTTACATTTTTTCAAGATCAGACGGTTTCAAAATGTGTTCTTTTTGTAGAGAAAAGAGTTGACATATACCATCTCTGTTGATATTTACTATCCAGCCTAACATAAAACATAAGGAGGCTTTACACCAGGTGTCCGGAACCTTTTTGACGAAGAGAGCCATAAAAGTAAAATATTTAGAAATGTTTTTTAGTGAGAGCCACACGCATGTGTGTGTGCGCACGCGTGTGCGCGCACACACACGCACGCGTGTGTTTGTATGCGCACATACACACACACACGCAAACACGCACACACGCACAGCCACTTTTCAACAAAATGTCAGAATGTATTATTTAAAATAACTTTGGGATAGTACTCACCGTTAACATGAATGGTTTTCCGTTCCTCGTGATTGGTAAAAATCCAGGCAAACAATCGGAATGAAATTCAACTTGCCGGTCCAGAGGCGAAGTTACTGCTAGCTAGCCTGCACACGGCTCATAAGCGTCCACACTTGCTATATGCAATATCTTCTCGCAGAAGTATATTTATGCTAACATTAACATGGGGCTTGTTCAAATGTCACTGACATTCGACTGTTTCATCAATGGTATTGTTTTATTGCAAATTAGAATCAGAACCTTTTTTCTGCACTCGTTAGGCTCATTTAAAGGGGCATTTACCTGTTTCAACATGACGGCCAGTATCATCCAATCAAAATGGCGCTTTCGGCCAACCTAGGTCAGTGTCATCCGATCAAAATTGCGCTTTCCGCCAACTGCAGCCCCAACAGGAAATGAACGGCGAAAAAAACGAGAATATGTATTTAGTTTTATTGGCGAGCCATATGCAATCATCAAAAGAGCCATATATGGCTCGCGAGCCATAGGTTCCCGACCGCTGCTTTACACAATACGAGTATAGTATTTATTTATTTGGTTTTCGTTGTTTTTAATAAGTATTTTCAAACTTCAGCCCATTCCAGTCAGCTTCTGGTCAGCAGATTTGAGGCTTTAAGTGATTTGTCTGTCCTGGTCTATTGTCGCGTAATTGAACATTGCAACTGCATGTTTTGTCAGTTTTATGATGCCTCACCTATTTTGTTCTTATTTCTCTCATTGTGGTTTTTGTTTTATGTGCTACTTTATAAACCTGCCCTCGGACTATGGCTGGTGCTTATTCTTGCGTTGATTAATGTGCACTGTCCCGATGAAATCAATGAATAAAAAAAAATATTTGGGAGCAGTTAAAAAACGATAAAAAATAGAAAATAATTTTCACTGTCATTATTCTAAAAGCCATACATGGGCTTACAAATAGCATGTCTGTGGCAGTTTTATAATGTTTCCAGCAACAGATATTTGAAACTAATGGTTTAGCAATATGCATAGACAAACATTGATACTTAAAGGCCTACCATGGTCTATATCAGTGGTTCTTAATCTTATTGGAGGCACCGAACCCCACCAGTTTCATATGCTCATTCACCGAACCCTTCTTCCAATGGCTGTGCCTACTAACTGCAGACTAGACTGAGGGGTGGACCTCTGTGGTGGAGGATCCACCGAACCCCTGAGACCGACTCACCAAACCCCTAGGGTTCGATCGAACCCAGGTTAAGAAGCACTGGTCTATATCCTCTTCAAGAAATGGCTAGTATTACTGCCAATTGAGTCTCTAATATTAACTGAGTAAAGGATACAGTAATACCTCAGCTTACAAACTTAATTGGTTCCCAAAAAGTGCGTGTAAGGCGAAAAGTTTGTCTGCCAAACATTTATTTCCCATAAGAAACCATTACAAATGAGAATCATATGTTCCCGGGGCCCCATAAAACATAATTTTCGACTAAATAAGCCTTAAAATTACACTAAATATACCTTTTTTATTTATAATAAATGTGCTATTGGAGTGTAATTAAAGAAATAAACTGTACTTTATAATAGTCGTTTTATTTAACTTTGTGATGGTAGTTGTCAATGGATGGCTTAAAGAAGTTGAGCTACTGCAAGTCTGCTATAGCGCATCTCTAGGCTATCATCTGCTCAGTGTAACACTGATATTCTTGGAAGCGAAACATCCACGTTTTTAAATTGTCTTATCTTCAAATACAGATCAAACAATTCATTCACATATGTTGTCAAAAGATCCATGAAAGCACACATTGCATTTAGAGCCCCACAAAAAAATCAAATGGTAGGCACAGTAGTGGTAGGCAGAGGTTGTTTGATTTTTTTGCTGCAAAATTGAAGACATTCTGGTTTGACATCAAAAGATGAATATGAAACTAGAAATATGAGTTGAAGTTTCTATTTCCCTTTTGGAAAGTGCACAACTCACCTTGAGTTTCAGCCCATTCATTTATCACACAGAGAGGTGTGTTTTGTTGCCGAGGTCAGTTTCAGTTTTTTTTTTTTACTTAACCCCTGACCCACCTTTGTATGACTTAATAGGCATCAGCAAATATGAAAGGTTTTCAGTGAACAGTAATAAAGTAATGCTCATTGTTTCAAGACTTTTGGTGGGCAGGGTCGGTAAAAGGTATGATGTCGTAATTGTGAAACTGAAAACTAACCTGAATTATTTCGGTCAGGTATTTGGGTGTCCCAAAGGTCATCTTTTTTCGATTTCATTTCAGGTGTCACTCAGACAGATGTGAGAGCATCAGCATTTGACAGCTTAGGCTTTGCATGGTTCGGAAGCAGATCATTCCCCTGTTCATGGCTTATTGGAGTGGCATTGCAAAATTCTCTGCTGGCAAAACGTTTTTCTATCCCTGACTGCAGTTTAGTGCCAATTTGAAAAGCTTTGAGGCTTCAAATTGAAGATTATGACATTCAACAACCTGTAGTCAGTATGGGTAAAGCTTTGTCACTCCTCGAGTCATTCGCAGAATTGTCAGCACCAACGTCCAGTGTAGCCCTCTGCTTGAATGGCTTTCCAAGGAGTTTGGTGAAAACAATCCTTTTTCCAGACATTTGTCACGGATATCTTAGAGCAGGGGTGCTCACACTTTTTCAGCATACGAGCTACTTATAAAAACAACCAAGTCAAAATGATCTACCCACTACAAAAATGCAAAACATAATTATTTTCAAATGTATTAAGGATTCTTTGAATGTACAACGTATGTTGATATACCTTACATAACTGAATAAGCCAATATAGCACAACACACATCATAACTACATATACATAACATAATAAATAACTATTAACATTTTTTGTAATTACCTGAGTTTACTTTGATGACTTGCACTGAATTGAATTGACATTTCCAAATGTTCATCAGTCATCGTGTAACGGTATTTGGACTTAATGATCTTCATGTAGGAAAAGGCTGACCACATAAATAAGTGGAGCCGAATAATGCAGTCAAGGAGGTAGCACATTTCCTCATGTTGAGCATTTTAGCGCATAACGCTTGTTGGTGGATTATGCAATGGTAATTGAAGAAGTCTGCCTGCACTTGGCAATACGCATTTTGAAAATGACATCGTGAAGAAAAAGTCCACCTCCCATTCCGTGTGAAAGTAATATGTTTTTGCCTTCTTACTTGGTTTCTCACTCATTTTGATCACCATATGTTTTAGCAAGGGCTTAAAATCTGAGGTAATTCGCTGACTAGCTTGTAAATTTTGCTGCGCTTAGCACCGTTGTTTACGCATGCGCGGCGACCTAAAGGTCAAAATTTAGTTGTCATCTGAATGGTTGCCCTGTATGTCAATCAAGTGACGGGACGTTTGATAGGCTGACAAATGTTTTTTTTTACTGTCACGCCGCGATCGACCAGTAGATCGTGATCGACGTAATGAGTACCCCTGTCTTCGATTGTACTACCTTCTTTTCTCAAACGTATGCTAAACTGGAGTTGTGAACTTCAAATGTGAATGCTATTACAAGCGTCTGGAATGAAATGGAAAAAATGAAATGGACAATATTGTGACTTTTGGGACATACTGCCTTGAAAAATAAGCAGCAGGAAATAGTGACGTGCGGTGAGGTTCATGGCTGGTGAGGCACTGACGTCATCACAGTCAGATTTACAAACATATGAACTCAGAGTAGCTTAATCACCACTTGATTGGCAACAGTTAACATGTTTTCTTTAAAATGTCATGTCAGCATTCTTTATATACTGTATACAAACTGTAGCATAAAAAAAAGAATTGAAAAACATTATTATCGTGTTACCTTTACTTATAAATTAAGTCAAAGTCTCTCTGTCTCAATGGAGATCACTGCCAGTGAAGAAAGTCGTCCTTGATCAGTCCTGTTCCGACTGTATGTTTTCAGTCTTTTGTGCTGAGAATGAGCGCTCCACTGATGCTGTAGTAGCTGGAACAGTGAGCACGAACTGTGGCAACTTTGTCGCTTAAGGAATGGTTTCAATGAGATCCTTCTTGGCCAAAAAGCTGAGAAGCCGTCCAGGAGATTTACATTAATAATAATAATAATAATAATAATAATAATAATAATAATAATACATTTTATTTCAAGCGCCTTTCAAAACACCCAAGGACACTTTACAATAAAAACAATAAAACAAAGCACATAACAATAAAACCATAAGTAAAATGATACATAATAAAATAGCAGATAGAACTATACATTGAAAGCAATTTTAAACAAGTGGGTTTTGAGGTGAGCCTTGAAAATAGGGAGGGAGTCAATATTGCGGATGTTGGGTGGAAGAGAATTCCAGAGTTTGGGAGCAGAGCGGCTGAAAGCTCTGCATCCCATCGTGGTGAGACGGGCAGAGGGCACATAGAGGTGAAGGGATGATGAGGATCTGAGGGACCGAGAGGGAACAGAGATTTGAAGCAGGTCAGAAAGATAGGGAGGGGCAATGTTATGGATGGCTTTGAATGTAAACAGAAGTATTTTGAATTCGATACGATGTTTAACAGGTAGCCAGTGGAGTTGCTGGAGGACAGGGGTAATGTGGTGAAAGGAGGGGGTTCTAGTGATTATCCGGGCTGAAGAATTTTGGACGAGTTGGAGTTTATGGAGAAATTTCTGATTGATACCGAAGAGAAGTGCGTTGCAATAATCATTCATCCCTCATCGTTTGTGAGCTATACAGTCCGGTGTTGGTCTTCCTTTAATTATTATCTCCTGCTTTGATTGAAAGTCCAGTTTAGAAAATTCTTTCAATTTAGACATATAATCCTCCATTCTGAAAATAAGGCCAAGCAACACGAAAAAATGACTGGATGGTTGCACTTTACTTGCTGTTTACTGTAGCTTGCTGTCACTAATTCTATTATTTTGCAGCTGAGGAGTCGCAAGAAGAATCTGTAATCACCAGCGCCCGCTGTCATGAGGCAGGAGAACTGTGTGCCTGACCTATGCACACAGTTTTGATAAAAATAAAATAAAATAAACACTGTAGTACAGTGTTTATAATGTACAGTGACTGTACATTATATACTACAGCTAAACTGTAAAAATTTAGTTCATATACTAAAAGCGTTTGAACACTTTAATAGTGATATGCAGAGGGACAGCAATGCGGTCTCACTGCAGAGCAAGCCAGCACAGTTAGTATAGTGATTGCACAATCCACGGTGAGGCTCAGCCGGCTTGTGCCTCACCGCTCGTCTCTACTTAGTATCTGAACGGTGAATGTGACAATTCAGCGATTTTGAAAAAAAAAATCCAAAAACGGTGAAGTTAAATGGAAAAGAATGTTAAAGTACAAATCACTAAATAAATATAACCGTTTAATTTATTTTGTCATTTGATATTTCCATGATGACAGGTGAGGCACAGCCTCACCTGCCTCCCCTGACTGCACGTCACTGGCGGGAAATGTAGTGAAGGACACATACACATAGACACATACATGATAGAACCGGGCAAAAGATCATGCCAAACTAAAACAGAGCTCATTGTGAAGAATGTACTTCGAGTGAATAATTAAATTAGTACTGATAAAAACTTGCAATGTGTCTCTTCTTAAAGGAGTCGGAGGCTCTTCATTTGTGTGTGTATTGTCACACTCTTTATTGTTTAATTCCATTTTCAAGGTGCTATTCATTTTCTTCCATCCAAAACCAAATATGACACGTTTTTTTGGCCGTTTCTTGTGCAATGTAGATAATACGTAACATTTGGTGATAGGGTTTTATAAAGGCACCTCAGTCATGTGTGTCACGGCTGTGTTGACGAAACAAAAACAGCTGAATGACGAGCACGCTCAATCATGTAATACTCACTAACATGCATTGTGTGCATAGTTTAGATCGCCCGGTAATTCAGGAAGTGTAAAAAAAAAAACATGCCGTTCCAGTTTTTGTGAGAACCCGCCCAGCCACGATCAAGGTCCTCCTGCTTACAAGTGGAAGAAATGTTTGGCTGCAGGACAGAAGTAGACAACAGAATCTCTGCTACCTGCACATTTCTTTGTTTTGGAAGTTTGCCAGTCCATAGCACCACATTCATTTTCTTCCTGGATCGGACCCAAAGTGAGACAAGAAGAAAAGTGGATTAACTTTAATCCAATCAGGCTTTCACATGACGCGGGGACCCTGCTGATTACACCTGCATCAAGGACAAAACGGTCCTTGCCTCTTCTATGTGGAATCCAACATGGGTGCCCGGAGTTCAGGAGTAACCTGCTGCTGAATCTGAGGGACAAAAAGCCAATGAGTAACTCCGTTTTATGGCTATGTTGATGATAACTAGATTAGATGTAGATTATGCCTCTTTGCTTTGGGAGTCGAAGGCGAAATCGACACCAATGGAATGAAAAGGACCCATTGCTTGATAACGCGCCGTACAGCATTCCCAATCCCTACTTCCTGGACACAGGTAAATCAAAACAACAGTTCAATGTCAACATCCGGGTCTTCGTGGGCCATTTAAATCTACCAAAATACAAACTATGTCCGTTCACCCAATCTTGCCTGCATATATCCGCGGAATCTGCACCGAAACTCAAGACGGCTTCTTGAACCCTCTTGGAATGAACCCTCTTGGAATGTTTTTAATTGTCGTCATTCAGTCTGCTGATAACACACCAGCGATCACACAGAGGCCCTTACTATAGTGAAACATCCGCGTTTGGAGCATTCCATTCCTTAGAACCTCGCCAATCAAATCCTCGCGTTGAAACATCAACAAAAAAGAAAAAAATAGACTTTTATGATGAATGATGTTATCTTGGTCACGTGGTTTAACCGGTTTTCCTACTCTGACATTTAATTGTGAATAACTCCCAGAAAATCCTTGTCAGCTTGGTACAGTGTTACTCTGATGTAATTTGCATGTAAGGGATTTCCCTTAAACTTTTTTTTTTAACTCGAAAAGGATTTGATATGGAAGGACACATTTTAAGTGCTGCCATCAACCTTTATCGGTGGTCCTTGGTTTACAACATAGTACTTTCCTAGTCACCTTGTGGAACGTTGTTTATAATTTGCATGTGCTTATTTGTGCCTTTAAAAAATTCTGGTGCACAATGGGTCACTTTCTTGTATTTTCTTTGGATGCACAATTGACCTCCCCCATTCCAAAACGTGCATGTTAGCTTCACCGAAGACCCATAATTTATTGTTGTAAATGTGTGAATGGGATTTTGATTTTATTTATTTAATGGCAGCACAGTGGTTGATTGGCTAGCATGTCGGCCCCACAGTGCAGAGGTGTAGGATTTGATTCTGGCTTCCTATGTGGTCTTTGCATGCCGGCGTGGGCTTTCTGTGGGTTCCCCCACTTCCTCCCACGTTCCAAAAACATGCTTCGCAAATTAATGAAACACTCAAATTGACCGTCAGCATGAGTGTGAGCATGGATTGTTGGTAGTCTCTTTGTGCCCTGAGATTGGCTGGAAACACGTTCAGGGTTTCCCCTGCCTATTGACCGAATACAGCTGGTATAGGCTCCGATACCCAGCTGCCACCCAGCGGATCGGAAAATGAATGGTTGGATGGATGGATGGATGGATGGATGGATGGATGGATGGATGGATGGATGGATGAATATTTGTTTCGTTTCAATGTCCCCTTTGGTTGACTATTGTTGTACCCAACGTGCGATAGGTTCTCCCATCATCTTAATGAGGGGAAACACTAGAAAATCTGCTGCGCAGACACTAATAATTTCAATTCGGTCAATCTGAGTTCATCGTGACAATTTCTCTAAAACCAGGCCAACACACTCTTGCTCATTAGTACCTTGTTTTTTGCTCGATTTTTTCATTAAAGACAAATTGGTTCTGCTGTGACATGAACATACTATTTGTCCAGAATCGATTCCTACACAGAGGATGGGAGGAATAAGTGACAGGTGATACATTTTGCACAACTGTTGTAGTATTGTAGATAGCCTTCTGCTACATATACTGCTCCTATTGCCATAATAAGTGTTGGATAATTTCTTACCCACATTTTATGTAAAATGCTGACTATTACAGACAATGTAAATGTGACTTTATTGGCTTTTTTTTGCTGCCTCTTTTACTGTTGCCATTTTGTCATCATTTGGAGTAATAGTGGGATTTTAGTCAGCTTGCTCCAGTGATGCCTTTTGATTGCCCTTTTCTGGTCACAAGGGGGCAGTGGTCCAGCTCCAACCACACTGCTGTATTCATACAACTATTGACTCTTTTTGTGCAAAACTCAACATTACACTGTGCCCCTTCTAACTTTTACTTTAAACATATTGTTGATTTTAATCATTTCTGATATGGAAATGAGCAGTTTTGTGGAGAAAACACACTGTTTCCCCCCCAAAAATAGCTTATTTGCTTCCCACGCAGTGTGTGGGCTATGTTGTGGCACCAACTACATGTGAATAAGGAGTCTGCAGTAGGTTTTTTTCTCTGACTGAACTGCAAAAATATGAAAGAATGGGAACATATGTGTTATTTTCTTATTTGTGTCCCTTCATATCTTTTTAAAAATGGCAACGTTTTGCCCCACTTTGTGTTTCTGCATATGGTCTGAACCGTCTCTTTGCTTAGTGTTCGTGTGTGTGCATGTTCGTGTTCGTGAGTGTGGTGTGTGTGTGTGTGTGTGTGTGTGTCTGTGCGTGTGCATGTGCATGTGCGTGTGCGTGTTCGTGCGTGTGTATATGTGCCTGTTGAATCGGATCCCAATTCCATGTTTCTCAATTCATGTTCCTGAGAGCTTGTGGGGAAACAGCAGCTCAGAGGAAAGAGCCACGGGGTCTGGTGGGTTCCACTCCTTGTTTTCCATGTGTTCCAGAGGGTTGCATGGCTCCGCTTGAAAGTTCAGAGACTCACACTCCCTCAGCACAAAGATTAAAGGGGCTTGTCTGCAGCACTTGCAAAAAGAGCTGTTCACAGTTCGCAACTTGCCCAAGAGGAGGGATGAGTTGTTTTTTGCACCTTTTGCAGTTGTAACTTTGGCAACTGTGTGTAGGTTGTGTGTTTTTTTTCCTCTCAAGTGTGCTAGTTTGTACTCTGACCAAGCAGAACAAGTCTCTTTCGGACACGGCGGCCGTCCAAGTGCTTGTACAAGGATGCAGTTGGAAGCGAGACTCGTTCCGACTTGTTTGAAGTTTCCTCTCATGTCAAAGGTGAAGGATTATGTCTGTAACTGGAATTTGGTCCTCCAATTGAGGAATGCCAAAACTTCCTGGCAGCATGTGAGTTGTTTGGTCTGTAGTATGTGAATCAGTTTGGATACAGTGCCATGCTATTCCTTAGCAGTGGGACAACGGATGCTACTGCCAGCAATCAGCAGCAGGGGAAAACCATTCATCACATCTCTGTAACATTAAAGGACGCACAGGTAGATGACCTCGTACCAGACCTAGGAATGGGCTGGGTGACACCCTACGCCCTGGTGGACGGTTTCAAGCCAGGAGACCAAATCATGGAGAACAGCCCCATCATCGGCAGGTGGTCATACCTGAGAGCAGCAAGTCTACGACAAGAAGTGGTGGTAGAGGAGAATGAGGAGGAGGAGGAGGTGGAGGTAGAGAGAAGAATGAGGAGTGACGGGCTTATGAGACATCCCTCCGAGATCTCAGGTAACTCCTCAGAGATCATCGACGCAGACGCCCGGACTTCGCACAAGTACAGTGTCAGTGTCCACACCAGAATACTGTCATTTAGTGGACATGGCGCCGTCACAGGCCACACGCTGCCTCGGGCCGTACCCCGAAGATCCCGTCAGGATGAGGCCTCACTCGTCAGGAGGAGTATGAGCATGTATGGCGAACCGGCGGAGCAGCAAAGTGAGTCCGAACCGGTTCGACTCCGTAGGCCAAGGAGCGTGTGCATGCTTTCGGGCCCAGGCCCGGTCCTCGTGGAGCAGGGCAAGCAAAACTCCCTGAAAAGGACAGGCGTAGTGGAGGGTAGTCAGTTGTACAGGACCAGGAAAGCTGAGCTGAGGGTCGTGGATGGTCTCAACCCGGCTGTGGTTCACCAAGCAGCGTTTCCTGCAGAGGTAATCACCAGGGAGCGCCACAGAAGCGTGAAAACCAGGCCTCTTAGTATGACCGTACTGGAGCTCAGGAAAAAGGCCTCTGATGACGACATAAGCAGACAGGCGATTCACACAGGACACGATGGAGGAAACTTCCTGAAAGGAGCCATCCGTTGGAGGTTATTTGGTAAAAGCTCTCCTGATAAGAACAAGGACAGCGATCATGACAAATGCGTGAAATCGTCTTTTGTTAAATCGGATGTTCCGAAAAGCACGCTGAGCTCATTGCGACGGAGCTTAAGTATGCGCATCCGGAAGACTCGGCCTCGGGACAAGGTGATTCCAGGGTGTGAGGAGGCTTCAAAGGGACTCTCTCAAGCCAAAACTGCTGACAGCATGCCTTCTCAGCCTTTCTCGTACCTCACGGGGAGAACGTTGCCATCTTCCGGTGGGCCGGTTGTGGACGGGGGCATGCAGTACATCCAGTACCGCAGCAAGGGCAAGGTCAAGGTGATGGAGGTACCTGTGTGCCCGACCAAATTGACCAAACCAGCTCAGGGGGAGCCCAGCTTTTGGCAGCTCATAGCCAACCGCTTCAGGAGGAAAGAGCAGCTGGTCAAATGCGAATCGAAAGACGGAGGCCAGCATGTGATGACTCTGAATAATAAGTCACTGCCTGTCGCCATAGAGACCCTGGCAGACACAGAGTCTCGTAAAGGTCAAGGTAAGACCTACAAGACTTGAGTTCTTCACTCACCGTGCCATATTCACATTGCCCCCACCTTCATATCCCCCAGTTGCTGAAAAGAAAGTCTCGGGAACACACACAAAATCGGACAGGCAAATGAAAAACACATGGGGAATTTGGGGTTTGGGTGGCATTCAAAAACATGTGGAGTGCTCTCGGAATTTCTATTTTTGGGTAAATGTCTGTCCCTTCACTACAACTTTGCTTCACAGTCAGTTTCTATATGTTTGATCCATGTGGTAGCGAAATACATTGTCTTCCTCTCTCACGGTTGTTTGAGGCCAATGGAACTATTTTATTTTTTGATGCCCCAGACAAAGAAAAGTCTCAAAGTTGGCCTTTCAAAGGCGCAAGTCTAAACTAGTCACATTAAAAGTGTCGGTAGCTGTATTAGGGATGCTCTTGGCAGGCTAACACAGCTAAATTGAGATGACTAGGGCACAGGTGGAGAAGGGTTATTAAGCCGCAGTGTTTAAAGGTTAACTCTTAACAGTGTTCTGTTCAGCACTTGGGATGTGCGGCAATCTCTTTTTGTTTTGTCTCACTCCAGGGTTTCCAAACCATTTCTTATTTGCATACATGCTTACCTAAAACATATGTATTATTATTATTATTATTATTGTTGTTGTTGTTGTTGTTGTTGTTGTGTGTGTGTGTTATTGTTGTTGTTATTGGTATTTTACATTGAATTTGGTATGAACCCACACGCCATTCTCCAGGGCTTCTTTTAGACGTTGAATAAAAAACAACTTGTTGAGATTGAAAGTGAAAATATCCCAACTCATTGCCTTTGGCTGGAAATTGTACAATACTCTCCTGATTACAGGCTCTTCATGAACCAAAATTTGGGAGTGAGGAGTGAAATCATCAATTCTACTGTTGATACACTGCTTGCTTAAAACGGTATAAAATTATCATATAGACCTTTATTTGCCTCTATGATAATTTTTAACTCACATTGTGAGCTAACTTTTTGCTATCTGGTGTTTCATACAAAACTGACTTTTTTCAAGTTAACCTCAGAAAAGTCACAGTTATGCGGATTAAACCAATTCATCATTAACCTTTATTCACCACAGTAAAAATAAACCTTATTCTCCAATACATGTACTACATACTTAAACTGAAATACTCTATATGCACCAGCATCAGGCCTGCTTTTTCGGTTTGCAAAATAATTCTAATGAAGTGAAGTTGAATTTGGGTGGCAGTTAACACTTAGCTGCCCATATGTGAAAACTAATGTCTACAAAGTGTACCCTTATTTGCCCTGATGTAAATGGAACTAGTCCATCAGACGGTGTTTTTCTCTCCTGAGTGAAACACTTTACACAGTACCGCTGCTGAGGAAATTAATTGGTACCGGAAGAAATTTCTTAACTAGAAAATGTGTTCGTAAAGAGGTGTTTTCCATGTAAATTCCCTAATACATTTCAAGCCACCACAAAATTCAGACTTAAATGTTTTTGAAAGAATAATAATCCATCAAAATATGTAACAACTACCGGAACATGTTAAAACTATCAGAACACCTAATGGCGAATGACGAAGACGCTGCATAAAAATACATCTATCTATTGACATGCAGACACATATGGGAGAGGTCCCTTTTCGCCAATGTTATGTCAGGAAGATGCTCAGGAATAGCCACTTTCCCAATAGCCACTTGCCCACTTGCCCAATATGTTCCGTTCAGAAAACTGAGCTACAAGTAGCAGCCTATGCTGTATTTTTACCTTTTCTATCTTGAAATGTATTTTGTAGCGAGAGGCAATATTTTCCTGTTGAGACATTTCGTAACTTGAAAATTTTGTATGAGGAATTGTTAGTAGAGGTACCACTGTAATTGAAACAGGCGGAAGAGGACTGTATTTCTGGAGATCGTAATGTCATAAATCATAGTAATCATAGTAATCTACAAATATTGTACTGAAGAAGAGGTGACATGTCTTCAATAAACAATAAAAATCCTGTGGCTTTGATCCAACCTTTGCAGATTTGGAAAGCGGTTCTGATAATACAGGGGTCTCAAACTCACGGCCCGCGGGCCAAATGCGGACCTTGAAAGAATATTTTGCGGCCCACCTTGATATGAAAGATTAATGTTAGTGCGGCCCGCATGATTGATATGAATGAAACTTGTGTGTGTGGAGCTGAACAAGTAGGCAAGATAAGCAATGTCTAGGACAGTTAATGTTCAATATTTTCTTTATGTTAAGAAAGTTAAAGGTTAAAGAACTGTAAATACAGGCATTTGCAACTTTATTAAAATAATTCGTTTTCCTGTGTTTTTTTTTCAGTCGTCTGTAACTGCCTTATGATCATTAAATTATTTTATTTATTTATTTATTACTTATTTTTTTATTCATTTTTCCATTTATTCGTTTAGTTCATTTTTTGTGGGTTAAAAATAAAGATTTCGAGAACATGGGAATGTTTTATCTTTGATTTTCTTGTGGAAAAACTGATGCGGCCCAGCCTCACCCAGACTCTGCCTCCAGCAGCCCTCGGGTAAATTAAGTTTGAGACCCCTGTGATAATGGAGAAGCAATCTGTCAAATGCATACATTTTTGCTTAATTTTGTTATTAAATACACCCAGGTACACTTCTTGTGTTCGGTGTAGAAGCCTTTTTGTCCTCAGCTCAATATTAACTTTATCTACGGTCTATGGAAAGGAGGCTGCTGATGAAAAGTTTTCTATTAAATCTCCATCATAGCCTCAGTAAGTGTGCTCGCTTGCATGTTTTGTATCCACTGTCAATGGGTAGGACAACCTATGAACTGGCTAAGGTGATACTTCATGCTGTCGAATAGCGTCCTAAGGTCGGCCACCGTTCTTCCTCCGGTGCTTTTGTGTTGTCACTGGTTACCTTGGAGACATTTCAGTGAGTACGGACAGGTCCTGCTGTATTTGTCCATTGTAATCACCAAGTGCGAAGCAGTCAGGCGTCAGGAATGTAGGTGTGCCTGGTTAGTGCTCGCTGCCCTGGGTGGGACTCACTGCCTGTCGTTACCTGCCTAAAGTGCTTGCCTCCTAATTAGATCCACAAGGCTAAAACACCACCTCCTCCTCCCAACACCCCAAATCCATGACAACCAAGTACACCTGAGTAGACGTATTTCCTAGTGACGATCCTGTACACCTCAGCAAGGTTTGGAAGGTGGGGGGAGGTGCAGGGGGGGGTTATAGTGAGGGATCAACAAAGCAGCTTCTCTGTTGTGTGGACATTTGTTTGAGTGGCAGAGATGGGTGATTCTAGTATTGGGAAGAATTGAGGTGTTAAAATAGCAGGAATGAGCCTCCAAAATACAACCTATCACATGTATGAATCTTAGTTTGACTTGCTGGAGCACATTAGACAAGGAGAGCACTGATCGATATGACGGCATCGGAATGTGTCTCGATGACTTTCATTTCCGAGGGATTGGTTAATCGCCCATTCCCTGAAAATAGGGTCTGAAAAAGTCACCATTTTGCTCTTCTGTTGTGAAATGAGGACAGATCTTTGCAATTGAAATAATCTGTATGTTTATGGTTTCCCATGGTATTTTTCAGTGTTTTACAATGCAATAAAATTGGAAGATTGAAGGCTTATGCTATGGGTTGTGGGGGCGGGGGGTGTTACCTGCAGTTCATAAGAATCAGTAATTGGTCAGAAAATAGTGATGATTGCAACACTACACAAAACATACACTGCAGTGCAGTTTAATACCTCGCAGCGATTGGTACAAGTCATTTTGTGCTTCACTTCAGTCTGGTGCGGACTGAACGAAACAGGGTTCTTGGTTGTCAACAGAGTGCAATTGACTGGTATGCTCGCTAATGATAATGATGAGCATTATTTGTAGATGTTTTGATTGTGTTGAGTAATTAAACTTCTGAGCGCAGCTGTATGTGTGATTCACGGCTGCTTACCTGCGACATGCTTGTTGTTGACACCCTGTTAAGTGTTTTGGATCTACAGTATACTGTGTCGTCTGTAGGCAGTTAGAAACCCTGGCACAAAAAGTCACATTCATATGCCCCCACACTTATTGTGATTCATTTGATTATTTTTTGGAAATGCAAATATTTTCCTTGTAAATGTTGCATTAGCATATGTCAGCGATAGACTGAGTAACCTTAGAACTGTGGTGCTTCTCTGTGCATCTTTACTCTCTGTCAACAGCCAGTTTCTTTCCTTTTTTTATGGTTTTCCATCACGTTTTCCAGCAGTTTATTCAGTAGTCGTTTTCGTCAGGTGGAAATCGGACTTAAATCAGACACTAATCCCTTTGAACCTCACAAATTGATTTAATCAACTGGGGCGTTGTAGCCCCAGACTCCTCCATCTGCACATTTAAGTAGGAACCCCCAGTTGAACCATCACGTGAAGTCTGGCTCAGTGGAAGTTATCACTGTTTGAGACGTTTGCAGAGTGTGAAGCGAGGGTGCATCGTCACAACAGCATTGAAATAGAGGAGAGGTACCGTGATGTTTGCTTCAGCCTCAGCTGATTGTGTTTATCACTGAGCTCTACAGATAATGGTTTGCTGTGTGGGCACTGAACAGAACACAGATAACGGTTTAGACCAGGGGTGGGCAAACTTTTTGACTCACGGGCCGCATTGGGTTCTAAAATTTGACAGAGGGGCAGGGCCAGAAGCATTTGGAGGGAGTGTTTGGGCCGGGAATACTAAACCTAAAGCATTAAAGGACAACTGACGCCTCCGGACAAGTTAGGTCCATAATTTATAAAATCACTTCAAATGACTTTGACTGAGCGTATTTTACAAAGATTCCACATCATATAGCTATAGTTGACGTTCTAAGACTTGCGCTGAATATTCTGAAGTCTTGTTTTCGAGTTGATGACGATCCCCATGTGACGTCACGTTTGGAACGCCCCTGACCGCGAAAGCGACACACAATGCATTTTGGGTACTTTGTTTGGTCTGAAAACTTAATGTTGATGGCGAAATTAGAAGGAAAACACATAAATAACGCCATGGTGAATCGTTGTGTGTTGCACCAAGACAACTATTTGATATTCGCTGACACAAATTCCCAGCTGACAAATCAGCCCATTTCCAACGGAGCTTGCGCGCCATCTTCTGCATTTTCTGGGTGCTACATTGCTGTCATTGACGGCTCGAATTGATATGGGAGGACTCCTTGAATTAATTGCAACCATGTATGCTTTCCTCTTCAGAACTATTTGAATCATATTCATAACTGGATGAGTAACAAGAAAACATCTTCTCCGAATCTGAAGCCATTGTTTTGATTCTCGAGCAAGGCAAGCGTCTTGGCGTGACGTCACGAACAAGGGGGTGGGACCTTCTGAAACTGGCCATTTCCGGATTCATTTTGAAGTCATTTTTATTGGTGTTTTTCATTTAACTAAAAATATCAGCCTGCCTGTTTTGGGTATTTTAGATGCTATAAAACGTTTTTCTGATGTCTGATGTCTGTTGTCCTTTAAATGTAGTGTGTACAAACCTCATAGCACAGTAAGAACCAAATTTATTAACTGTCTTTCAAATGTGAAAAATATCCCTGATCAGTTAATAAAGTTGTCTCAAGGAATATGGCGTTTACATACTATTTCACAGATACTTGGAGGAGGAAATGGAAATAGATTAAAATAACATATGCACTGTGACTCATCAAGATTGCGTCTGTTTTAATAAGTTTTCATTGAAGGGGCAAAGTTAAAGACATCAACATTTATTGAAAAATGGAATCACTTTCAACATTCAAAACATATTATTCCACAACAAAATATTCAAGCTCAATAATACCTACTTGTGTTAAATTCCGCCAAATCATGGATGGTTTGTACCATAGAAATATCTATTTCTATGGTTTGTCCTGACCGCGCGCTCAACAAACTCCTCACTGACGCCCTCGCCTTCACGCGGAAACAATACACGTGTACCCTCGCCGAGCACACAGACATAGGCTACCTGCAGTGAAATTTGCATACTCTGCACGGCAGCCAATCAGAAGCCTGCTTCTTTCTTCCGGACTTTCGCAAGCGTTATAAAGTCGTGCAATTGCATGTCATTTTCCAAAATAGATGCACAGAACCTCAGCCCAGAAGAAAGATTCAAAAAAAGCTAACAACATATGTGACGCTACAAAACGTAAATTTACATTAAACCGTGACTGTAAATGTACACTTATGAAAGGGGCTTAGTGGCTCATAGGAAGCAATGCAAACGTTGCATTGTGCACCACAATGACAATCGATTACTGCAGCAAAATCTTAGAGCCATGCACATGTACCGTAAATTAAGCAAGGTAGCATTTGTAGTAGGTACATTCTTGATTTTAAAAACGACTTTGTATTTTGTGACAAAATATTTTTTTAATGTGATTAGTTGTCTCATTGTGCTTCAAGTTGTGAAAAATGGGGCAGGCAACTTTTCAGTTATCTTCCCTGTTGTCCGCTAACTTTTTGTCATGAGTTTCAGACACTGTTACTATAATTTGGGCAGGTTCGGCGGGCCGGATTAAAAAGCCTAACGGGCCGTATGTGGCCCGCGGGCCGTAGTTTGCCCATGCCTGGTTTAGATGCTTGGCTCTTTAAATTGCTTGTGAGGAAGGCGGACTGAGACAGTGCTGATGTTTTCTTATAACCTTGAAAAATGGACATAAAGGCGTGGGTTTTGTGGGTGAAGGTGATAATTTAATCTATTTACAGGCATTGTTTTTTCAGGTAAATTCTAGGTTAGCGTAACCAATACGCTGCCCATCGGCACCGAGGCAGCCATCAATTCCCTCATAAGTAGCCTATTGGCATGTTCTCAAACTAGCTCACCAGTGATAGGACATTGTAATTCCAGAGGAATGTTGAAAAAGTGATTGTTTTAAAAACGTGTAGCAAATGTACACGTTTTTTTTCCTTCACTTTCCTACTTTGTTAAACCCAACCATCGATCCATTCATTCATTATGTTTTCTGCTTTCGAGATCTGAGTTGTGGGAAGCTGCAACAAATTCCATCAGACTTGGGGGAAGAAAAAAAAAACAGACTACACTACCCTTCGCTATATCATATTTGATAAACTTGATGAGAAATCTGTAACATCCATACATTTTTATATCAGTGATCAAAGTCACTGAGAGCCATTCCAGGTGACATCATACATACCAATGGAATTAGCATCAGTTCTCGACTTCCCCACACTGAGGAAGGAGAGCAGCGGCAGTCTCGATTTTGCTGAACTGGTCCGTTTTCTCAGTGTCCTCCAATAAATTACTCTCCTTGCCTGATCAAAACCATTTGCAATACAATGGTGTGTAATTTCCTTTGCTCTATTGACAATTTCCACCAAGTCCCTATAGTTAAGTGGCCAAGAACAAGTCATTCGGACTCACTTTATTTTTTGGATGGTCCAACAGTCAACATCATTTGATGCCTGACCAAAGGAAGCAGAAGCACCCTCTATAATTTGAAGTGGGAAAGCTGGTTGGAAAAATTGTTAGAGGGAAAATATAGATTTCAAGGTCCCCACGCTAAAATAAACCACCACACATCCATTTATTTAATTATTTATTTTTGCTGGCTTTGCATTTTTTATTCCTAGTGTAATCCGCCAGGAAACTTACTGGTCGCTTTCAACGCAAGTCGGCAGGCAAACAAGCTGAAACTTCCCTCTCTTTGCTCTCTGTTAGACAAAAAGCACTGGTGTCCTGTCAAGGCATAACAAACGCAGGGGGATCAGCAATAACCCCCCCCCCCACGCCCTTGTAGGCATTATGGGGCATAGTCTTTTGGGGATGGTCATTCTTGATGAGTGAGGTAACTGGTGCACATGGATTCAATTACGCCTTGTTTTTTCGTGCCTGGTCGTTCTGTGAGCTGCAAGAACAGCACGCATCTTTTTCCAGTGATAAGATGATACGACAAAGAAGTAGTCGTCCACAGAACTATGTAACAGGAAATGCTTTGAATCGAGCTGGTGGCTACATCGGGGAGGTGTTTACATGCATTCATTGACGTGTAGTTTGAAACCCAACCAGTCGGGTCTGTTGTTTTTGTGCATGTTGTGGCATGTTCAAACCATAAAAGGGGATGTTAAAGTGCTTTGTGAAACTACACCACTTACACGGGAAAAGTAGACACTATATGTGCATGGGTAAAAGGTCACTGGAATACTACACACTCGCCTACATAAGTCTTGATTCATAAACATCTTTGCGGATGGCCTATCCCCACTTAATTACAGGGGATGTGATACTTGAGTGTACATACATAAAGACATATTTGTAAAAATATTTACTTCTGTGGTGTGTTTACTTCAATCTCTAAACTGAGATATGAATATACAGTATTTTCTTTTTTTTTTTTTTTTTCAGAATAGTAACATTTTATAATCCATCAATCCATCCATTATCCGATCTACTTTATCCTCATGAGGGTCATGTGGAGTGGTGACAACAAGCAGGGCACATCCTGAACTAGTTTGCCAACTAATCGCAGGTCACACGACATACAACAAACAACCATCTGCACTCACACTTACACCTATAGAGACAAGTTAGAGTGTGCCAATGCATGTTCAGAGGCACCAATGAATGTTTTAGAATGTGAGAAGAAGCCGGAATACCCACAGAAAACCAGTGCAAGCATGGAGAAAACTCCACAGAGGGAGGCCCGAGTCGGAATCAAACCCTTCACCTCAGCATTGTGAAGCGAGCACGCTAAAATTTGTATGAGAATAATTAATCTAATCAGAATATGTATGTATGTATGTATGTATGTATGTATGTATGTATGTATGTATGTATGTATGTATGTATGTATGTATGTATGTATGTATGTATGTATGTATGCATCCATGCATGCATCATGTATGTGTGCATCTATGCATGCATGTATGTATGTATGTATGTATGTATGTATATATGTATGTATGTATGTATGTATGTATGTATGTATGTATGTATCCATGCATGCATCATGTATGTATGCATCCATGCATGCATGTATGTATGTATGTATGTATGTATGTATGTATGTATGTATGCATGCATGCATGCATGCATGCATGCATGCATGTATGTATGTATCTATCTATCTATCTATCTATCTATCTATCTATCTATCTATCTATCTATCTATCTATCTATCTATCTATCTATCTATCTATCTATCTATCTATGTATGTATGTATGTATGTATGTATGTATGTATGTATGTATGTATGTATGTATGTATGTATGTATGTATGTATGTATGTATGCATGCATCCATGCATGCATCATGTATGTATGCATCCATGCATGCATGTATGTATGTCTGTATGTATGTATGTATGTATGTATGTATGTATGTATGTATGTATGTATGCATCCATGCATGCATCATGTATGTATGCATCTATGCATGCATGTATGTATGTATGTATGTATGTATGTATGTATGTATGTATGCATCCATGCATGCATCATGTATGTATGCATCATGTATGTATGCATCCATGCATGCATGTATGTATGTATGTATGTATGTATGTATGTATGTATGTATGTATGTATGTATGCATGCATGTATCTATCTATCTATCTATCTATCTATCTATCTATCTATCTATCTATCTATCTATCTATCTATCTATCTATCTATCTATCTATCTATCTATCTATCTATCTATCTATCTATCTATGTATGTATGTATGTATGTATGTATGTATGTATGTATGTATGCATGCATCCATGCATGCATCATGTATGTATGCATCCATGCATGCATGTATGTATGTATGTATGTATGTATGTATGTATGTATGTATGTATGTATGTATGTATGTATGTATGTATGTATGTATGTATGTATGTATGTCAAAGTCAGCTTTATTGTCAAATATGCTAATATGCATGACATACAGCACAGATGAAATTACTGTCCTGTCGGACCCAGCATGCAAGGCACTTATAATGACTTTAACAAACATAATAAACATCCATCCATCCATTTTCCGTACCGCTTATACCTCATTAGGGTCGCGGGGGGTGCTGGAGCCTATCTCAGCTGGAGCCTATCTCAGCTGTCTTCGGGCACGAAAACGCTAATTTTCCGGGAGAGGGGAGCCGCTGCGTGTTCATGCGCCGCCATCTTGGGGAAAAAACCCAAAAATAACAAATAATATGACAACACAAAGACAGAGTTCATTCTTCAGGACTTGCTGTACCCTCTTTGTGATGACATGAAGCAGTTCGAGATGAAAGAGGAGAGGATCAAAGCATCCTTTCCAGCAGTGGATCAGGGACGTCATGGTGGAATTTGCACGTCTACTACAAGCTAAATGTTGAAAGCAAACACGAGGCTGTAGCATCCATTGATGAAAAGAGATTGTCTCACATCTCCTGTCCCACATGAATCCGCTTCGATTACAAGCCGCGACAGTTCCACATACGCATTGGCGCTCTGCGCTGACGCTCCTTTCTTCTCATCCTGGGCTCCTTAAGCCATGCATCCATCCAGCCACAGACTGTCCAACATCATCGTCTTTTCCACTGAACAAAACGGGGCTGTAAAAATGCTGGCCACGACAGGCGCAAAAAAGCACAATGGCCCCAGAGCTGTCCAGCGATGAATGTCAAATGGCACCGACATTCCACCCATTCAAAAACAGTGCTGGCCTATTCGTGCTGCCGAAAAGGCGCAAACCACGCAGCACAGTTGTGGCCAAATAAAACACAAAAACGAGACAAAAACAAGACAAAAACAACAAAAAAAGCCAGGGTCGTGAGAGCATTTGCTGACGGCTGCCTACTCGTGCACCATCTTTGACTTCATTTGGAAATTTGGAACATTTGTATACAGTATATTTATATAGTATCTCTGTGTAAGCTGTCAGTCGTACAGGAGTGGTCCATCAATGAAAAGGTTTCTTTAGCCGTCATCATTGAAGGTGTCGGACGTTTTGCTTCTTATCCAAGATGCTTCTTCAGCGAAATAAAGTCTAACTGGTAGTTTCGGCCCTATATGTATATCCCTACTGTCCATACATGGTGGTGCTGGACTCTGCTATGGTAGGTCCCTGCTCACAGATTGGGGGGAGCAGAGGACTACTCCCTGCGGCTCCACTGATTGTTCCTATTGTCCTGACTAACGACTGGCCTGATTGCCCCACTTCCTCCGGGATCACCTCATCAGTATTACTAATCCTATGTTGCCTAAGCAGGCTGTTGTACGAACGATCCAAATTGAACCTCCCCCCACCATATCGGTTTATTGAAGGATTTAGCTGTTTTTTGAAAATCGCTTCTTTTACTCCCCTTTCAAACCATCTATGTTCTTTGGCAAAGATGTTAACCTCATTGTCGTCAAATGAGTGGTTGCTAGCTTTTAGGTGCATATGTACTGCCGATTGAGGCCCACTAGTATTATCGCTGCGATGTTGATAAAGTCTTTTTTTGAGCATTCACATACCTTTCTTTGCTTTTTTTTTATAATCACGGCAAGAGTAGAGTGTACAAAACATGTGCATGTTAAGTCAAAAGCTATAATTTGAAGAGAAAAGATGGATGGATTGAAAACAATTTGGGTGAGAAAAAAAATTATATTTCATCTTTTAGTTTGTGATTGTGCATATGAGTATGTGAGTAGGTATGGTAGTGTTAGTGAAATTATTAAATTGATAATATTAAAATATTAATTATGTGATATAGTCTTAAATATTACACCCCAAATCATGTTGTTGTTTGTTTCTTATTCAGGGTCTGACATGTGAGGCCACCATAAACCACTTTGTGGTTGCCCTGTCAGAAACTGTGCTTGCCAATTGGATATTCATGAAATCACATAACTTTTGGTAATTATTTCATGCTTAATGTCCCTAAATAGTTTAAGATTTGAAGTAATTCTCATTTCTTTGGACAGTGATACCTAAGCTTACGGACTTAATTGGTTCATCTGCCAAACATTTATTTCCCATAAGAAACCATTAAAAATGAGAATTATCCATTCCTAGGTCCCCATAAAACAGAATTTTCTACTAAACTACACAAAATATAACTTATTTTATGTATAATACATGTGCTATTGGATTGTAATTCAGGAAATAAACTGTACTGTATAATAAAGTCATTTTATTTACCTTTGTAATGGTCGTTGATGTAGTTACTTCTTGATGCCTCTCTCTGAGTGAAGTTGCCGTGCTTTCTCTGCGATAATACCTTTCATCACCTTCCTTTCATCACTTTGCTGCTGTGAAATGTAAATTTCTCCACTGTGAGACTAATAAAGGCATATCCAATTCAATCCAATCCAATACGCTCATTTACAATGTCCCCTGCGAGCTGCTTTTCGTTAATCCAAATTAACAGAGGTTTTTCAACCTCTTCTATTGCCTGAGACCGTTGTTTAGACAACACAAAAACACCCTTAGCCACACGTAGCAATGGTCGATTTAGCGTACTGGTACTGGGATGCTAAGTCACACAAACGCACACCTCGTTCGTGTTTTTTGATGATCTCCTTCTTCTGCTCGACCGTAATTTTCTTTTGTGTCCTCTTCGGCTTAACACATGCCTGTGGTGGGGTCTTTTTCGGTCCCATAATAGCAAAAGTACTCCACTCGATCGCAAACCACATCTGCACTCAAAGGGGGCGTGGAAAACTAGTCCGGCAGCCACCGTGGCGCTTTTCGTGGTTTTGTGTTCATCCGCCGAAAACTAGTTCGTATGCCAAGATTATATTCTCGCAAATATAATGTTCATCAGGCGAAAAGGTCTTAAACTAAAGCCTTCGTAAACTGAGGTATCTCTGTACTTACTGGTAGTTGTTTTGAATTTTCAAAGGTAATGATTTGCAAATTTCATCATATTGTTTATCAAATTTCTACTAGCCCATAAATTACATAATGGCCAAGCTGATGCAGTTCAATTGTGTCCCTGGGCCCATGAGCCACCATCAATGTTATCCCCTGTTACCATACTGTTTGTTGATATAATCAGCATCCTGCTTTTTTTCTAAATTTGATTAATGTTTGATTTCAATTTAGAAAACTTGAATGAATCGTGAATGAAGCTGGTAGGCTCACAATTAAAACTGGTATAATTGTTTGGGTTGTTATCTGTGATGAATCGATGAGAAGGTTTCTTCAGCCGTCATCTGTACAAAAGTGAAGGTTTCGGACGTTTCGCCTCCTATCCAAGAGGCTTCGCCAGCGAACTAAAGTCTGACTGGTCGTATCGGCCCCATTTATATATCCCTAATGTCCAGACATGGTGGTGCCGGACACAGCTATGATAGGTCCCTACTCTCAGGTTGGGGGGGGGGCAGGGGACCCCTCCCTGTGGTTGTGCTATGGGCTCACCAGTTTCACCCATAGTGGCTAATCTTTACATGGAAGAGATGGAGAAACAGGCCCTCACATCCTTCCCGGGGACAAAACCAAAACCAAGACACTGGTTTAGCTATGTGGACGATACTTTTGTCATAATTAAGAAACAAGAAATTCAATCCTTCACAGATCACCTCAACTCTGTAGACTTCAACATTAAATTTACTCGTGAGGACATTCAAGAGAACCAACTAGCCTTCTTGGATTGTAAAGTAATTATAAAAGAGGACAGAGCGCTAAAAACAGAAGTCTTTAGGAAGGCTACGCACACTGACCAATACTTACTTTTTGACTCTAACCACCCTTTACAACATAAACTAGGAGTTATCAGAACCCTCCAGCATAGGGCTAAACTAATACCAACTAGGGGGGGGGTCAAAACATATCAGGAGAGCACTCACTAACTGTGGGTACCCTCAGTGGTCATTCAACAAATGTCAGAATGAAAAAATAGCGAACGAAACCAATAATTCTCAAGATTCAAAAAGGAGAGGAGTAGCAGTACCGTACATTGCAGGAGTCTCTGAAAAATTACAAAGAGTCTTGGATAGGAGGCGAAACGTCCGACACCTTCACTTTCGTACAGATGACGGCTGAAGAAACCTTCTCATCGATGGACCACTCCTGTACGACTGAGAGCTTACACAGACGTATCTGTGATGAAGAAAATGCTCAATTAAACCGTTGCGAAAAATCCCTCCCTACCAGCACAAGTCATGTTTGATTCTTGGACTTCAATTCAGTTTGTAGGTCAACGAAAATAAAACGTGAAAACTGTTCTTAATACAAGGAGAAATATTACAGATAAGTGACACATGTGGAAAATAATTTATGAATTATTTTGTCCTTCTCCTTTCAGACTCTTTTGTCAACAGCCAAGAATGGACTCTGAGCCGGTCTGTGCCAGAACTGAAAGTGGTGAGTAAAACCGCTCTCCTCCTGAAGACCCCAAAGTCAGCACCAAATTACAATTGTTAATAAAAAAAATTAATTATTATTATTATTAATATAATAATAATAATAATAGTAACATTCACTGTATAGTTTTATCACTTGTTTCTATTTAGAATTGTATCTGTGGTTTTATTGATATGCCTGTTTTGTGATTGTAAAGTGTTCTGGAGAGCTTTGAAAGCTGCGTATAAATAAAATGTATTATTATTATTATTGTTGGTATTATTATTATGATTAATAATAATAATAATAATAATAATAATAATAATAATAATAATAATTGTCGTCTAACCCTGGACCCTCATGCGCAGGTTTTTCATGTCACACAAAAATGATTTTGTTTGACATTAAATTTTTGATTCGCTGGATATATTTATGTTTATTTTTTTATAATGGATGTGTTTCCATGGACACACATGGTGGGCTGAGCGACAGTTTTGGTGTTGGATGAGTTTCGCATCCACGTTGCAATTTCCACCCTCCTTGCTGACAAAAAGCACAGGAAACATCCACAAGTCGACCAATGGAAGATACGCTTTGGGGTTGATAGGACACTTCCATTCTTTGCGCCACCTAACGTAAAAGGCTGTTCTGGTGTTAATTGGCTGCGTCCACACGGGGGTTGTTCAGTAAAAACGCAATTAAACCTCTTAGAAAAAAAGCAATCATTTACTGCGCAACTTTCAAAGATGAAGCAAAAGTTAATGCTGATAAGAGATCAGAGGAACGCCTGCAATTTCTTTTTAAGAAAGAGATGAATCACTTTCTTGTCTTTTTTTTCTCACTTCCCTTCGACTCTTAAATAACAGTTAAAAAAACCGAAGAGCAATCTCCTGGATATATTATGCCATTCCTTTTTTATCTTTTATCTTAACGATTTAAAATAAATCCCAAGTGCCTTAATATCTTGTCTGTGGCATGATTTCGCTAAATAACCCAAAGAATCAAGTAAGTATAATTCTGGCAAGGCAAGGTGACTTTCATGTGCTTCACACAACTCAACAACCAAAGACATTCACAGAACAGCAAAAACAAATGTAGCTGATTAAAATTACAAAAACAACATATTCCTACGTGGAAATGACTTCACTTTTCTTGTACTGCAAGTGAGCAAAGGCAAACCCAATTATGGTGCTGTGCCTGTGGTACAACGGCCATTCTTAAAAATAGTCTCCAAATCCAAACAACTTTAGATGTTCCACAGTACTCCAACTGGAAGCGTTTCCGAATGGCGACAGCGCTGAGGCAGCATTTCTGTGGCGTGAAGGTGTTGTGGCGGTGGTGGTAGCCTTTCAGAGTTGACTCATTATTTTCACAGCCTTCAAGTTTTGCTAGCTTGCTCACACACCCGTAACGAAAACTCTGGAGTTGTGCCGAGCAATATCAGATGCAGATTGCCTGTCATGTGCCCTTTATAATTGGAACCATACATGAATTTAGCACCCAAAAATGACCTGGGAATGATGAGGGGGAGGGAGATCAAGTATGTCGTAGCCTCATTTTGTTCCGACTAGACTCCGACTACCACCCTTGAAAGCGGTTTTTATTCTTACTTTCTCAAACCCTTCACACCGGCGGGGGGAAACACTGCAACACCTGTAACCAATCACATTGATGTAATGTGACTTTCTTGCTCGTGTTTCTCCCAAGAAGCTGTAAAACAAACACACGTGTACAAATACGCTCCTTTACTTCCCACTGTGATCCGAGCTGAGCTCAACGTTTTACTTTGATGATCTTATCCGCAGGCTGCAGCTGCTTTTAATTTTGCAGCAGCGAATATGTTGGGTGGACTTTCGTTTTATGCAATTAACGAATGTTTTTTTTGTTGCTCTAATTAACTTGCCCTGCTTTCCTGATCATTAACAGCTCAATGATTATGTGCAAAATATGAAGAGAGATTATAATTATAGGTGATTGCACTTTAGCTTAATGTACATAAGATTATATTGTAATGTGCCCTCTCAATAACAACTCCTACAATTAATGTGCGCTGAAAAAAAAACACCTCTAGTCACAACTACATATTTTTGGTCAGCACTCACGAATTCCTTGCAATGTAGCCACAAGGGGGCACAAGCCATTGTCTTATTGTGCCGGTCCCAAGCCCGGATAAATACAGAGGGTTGTGTCAGGAAGGGCATCCGACGTAAAAAAAATGCCAAAACAAATATGTGAATCAAACCTATGAATCCCATACCGGATCGGTCGAGGCCCGGGTTAACAACGGCCGCCATTGGTACTGTTGACCTTCAGGGTGCCAGTGGAAAATGGACTACTGTTGGTCGAAGAAGGAGAGGAGGGAGGTGTGCCCGGAGAAAAAGAGAGAAATGGAACGCCAAGAGTATAGAACTAAGAGTAGGAACTTTGAATGTAGGAACAATGACAGGTAAAGGTCGAGAGCTGGTTGACATGATGCAGAGAAGGAAGGTAGACATACTGTGTGTCCAGGAGACCAGGTGGAAAGGGAGCAAGGCTAGAAGCTAAGGGTCAGGGTTAAAGTTGTTCTATCATGGTGAAGACAGAAGGAGAAATGGAGTTGGGGTTATCTTAAAAGAGGAGTTTGTTAGGAATGTCTTAGAAGTAAAAGGAGTATCAGATAGAATGATGAGTCTGAAGCTAGAAATTGAAGGTGTGATGTTCAATGTTGTTTGTGGGTATTCCCCGCCAGTAGGATTTGAGCTGGCAGAGAATGAGAAATTTTGGTTGGACTATGATGAAGTCATAGAGAACATTCCGAGAAGTGAGAGGGTTGTAATTGGTGGAGACTTCAATGGACATGTTGGCGCAGGAAACAAAGATGATGAGGAGGTGATGGGCAGGTTTGGACTCCAGATGAGGAACGCTGAAGGACAGATGGTGGTTGACTTTGCTAAGAGAATGCAAATGGCTATTGTGAATACTTTCTTTCAGAAGAGACAGGAACATAGGGTGACCTATAAGAGTGGAGGCAGAAGTACACAGGTAGACTACATTTTGTGTCAACGGCGCCATCTAAAGGAAATCAGTGACTGCAAAGTAGTGGTTGGTGAGAGTGTAGCCAGACAACATAGGTTGGTGGTATGTAGGATGACGCTGGCAGTGAGGAAGATGAAGAAACCAAAGGCTGAAGTGAGGACAAAATGGTGGAAGTTGAAAAGGGAAGAGTGTTGCATGACATTTAGGAAGGAGGTGGGCAAGAGGTCCTTCCAGATGCCTGGCAAACTACAGCGAACATAATCAGAGACACAGGTCGGAAAGTACTTGGTGTATCGAGTAGAAGAAAAGTAGATAAGGAGACTTGGTGGTGGAATGGGGAGGTGCAGGAGTGTATACAGAGAAAGAGGTTAGCAAAGAAAAAGTGGGACACTGAGAGGACGGACGAGAGTAGACAGCAGTACAAGGAGATGCAGCGCACGGTTAAAGTAAAGGTGGCAAAGGCCAAACAAGAGGCCTATGATGACTTGTATGCTCGGCTGGACAGCAAGGAAGGCGAGACTGATCTTTACAGGCTGGTGAGACAGAGGGACAAAGATGGTAAGGACCTGCAGCAGGTCCGGGTGATTAACGATAGAGATGGCAATGTATTAACAGGTGCCAGTAGTGTGATGGCAAGATGGAAAGAGTACTTTGAAGAATTGATGAATGAGGAAAATGAGAAGGAACAAAGAGTAGATGACGTGACTGTTTTGGACCAAGACGTACCAAGCATTAGCAAGGATGAAGTGAGGAGGGCGCTGAAGAGGATGAAGGGGGGAAAGGCACTCGGGCCTGATGATTTACCAATCGAGGTATGGAAGTGTCTTGGAGAGGTGGCGGTGGTGTTCCTGACTGGGTTATTTAACAAGATCTTAGATGGTGAATAGATGCCTGAAGAATGGAGACGAAGTGTACTCGTACCCATTTTTAAGAACAAAGGAGATGTTCAGAGTTGTACTAATTACAGAGGAATAAAGTTGATGAGCCATACAATGAAACTCTGGGAAACAGTGGTTGAAGCTTAACTAAGAGCAGAAGTGAACATTTGTGAGCAGCAGTATGGCTTCATGCCAAAAAAGAGTACGACAGATGCAGTGTTTGCTTTAAGAATGCTGATAGAGAAGTACAGAGAAGGTCAGAAGGAATTGCATTGTGTCTTTCTAGATCTGGAGAAAGCGTATGACAGGGTGCCCAGAGAAGAGCTGTGGCATTGCATGAGGAAGTCGGGAGTGACGGAAAAGTATGTCCGAGTGGTGCAAGACATGTATCATGACTGTAAGACAGTTGTGAGGTGTGCTGTCGGTATGACTGAGGAATTCAAGGTGGAGGTGGGACTCCACCAGGGGTCAGCTCTGAGCCCCTTCTTGTTTGCTATGGTGATGGACAGACTGACAGACGATGTTAGACAAGAATCTCATTGGACCACGATGTTTGCAGATGACATTGTGATCTGTAGCGAGAACAGGGAACAGGTGGCGGAGAAACTAGAGATGTGGAGATATACCCTGGAAAGGAGAGGAATGAAGATTAGTCGCAGCAAGACGGAATATATGTGTGTGAATGAGAGGGATCCACGTGCAAGAGTGATGCTACAGTGAGAAGAGATAAAGAAGGTGGAGGATTTTAAGTACTTGGGGTCAACTGTCCAGAACAATGGAGAGTGTGGAAAAGAGGTGAAGAAGTGTGTGCAGGCAGGCTGGAGCGGCTGGAGAAAAATGTCAGGTGTGATGTGTGATGGAAGGATTTCAGCTAGAATGAAAGGAAAAGTGTGTAAAACCGTGGTCAGACCAGCCATGATGTTTGGACTGGAGACAGTGCCACTGAAGAAAAGACAGGAAGCAGAGCTGAAGATGTTGAGGTTTTCTTTGGGTTGGATGTCCAGAGGAGAGAGAGTGACTATATCGGGAGAAGGATGCTGAGCCTTGAACTGCCAGGCAGGAGACCGAGAGGAAGACCGAAGAGGAGGTTTATGGATGTGGTCAAAGAGGATATGAAGGTAGCTGGTGTGAGATAAGAGGATGCACAAAACCGGGATAGATGGAGGACATTGATTCGCTGTGGCGACCCCTGAGGGGAAAAGCCGAAAGGAAAAGAAGAAGACTCACAAATTCCTTGCGTTTTTTTAATCATTTTTTATATGGTTTTATATGCTGAAAAAGTCACTGCATCCTTATGTGCCTGGTCCAATAAAAATGGGCTTATTTGCTAAGTACAGTTTTGTTGTATTTTCTTTTATATATTTCTATATCTACTGTATGATCACATTTTCATTTTTTCTCAGTGTTCATGGCTGACAAAATTGCTTGGTTCATATTGTAGTGTACCAATATTAGTTTGGGGCATGTAATGGCCCATGTATTCAGCTCTTGCCACGTCTCTGGAAACAAATACCGTGCATCTCAGCTTCTGGCTCATGAAATTTAGAATGTTCCTGTATTTTGTTCCCAACTGAAAAAATGACACCATGCACAGTAAATGACACAATGTGTGTATCTGTATGGCATGCATGTGAACCTCATCATAATATCAATTTCCCGTCTTTCCATCAGTTCAGTTCAGCTCAATTCTTTTGATTGTTACTGCAAGACCCAGTAATGTGATTCATTTGAATTGTGACTGGCTGCCACAGGGTGAAATGTAACAAAAGAGCTGTGAAGGCTCCGTGATCATTTGTCTTCCTATTGCTTTTTGCAGGGAATTGTGGGGAATCTGTCCAGCGGCAAGTCAGCCTTAGTCCACCGCTACTTAACAGGGACGTATGTGCAGGAGGAGTCTCCTGAAGGTAAGAGCACCATGCAGCAGCTTCATGAGATGTTCAGGTGAGATGTATCGCATCTGCGTTCTTTGAACTCATTGAATGCCAAAACACAGTTGCAGGCCGTGGGTTTCATTGATAGGGCTTCAGTCGTGTTACGACTGACTCATTCCAGACTTTAAAATGTTTGGTGAGAATTACTACAAGTCCGCTAGGTACCATTAGCCAGGAAATAACTGACCGACCTTTCTTGATGATGTCCATATTTTCTTGAAAAGTCCGTCTTGAAAATCGCTTGAACAGTAATTCTCAAACCAAATCCATTTCTTCTCCTCCTTTAGCCAATGTGT
>NC_142744.1:18282500-18357500 GCF_051943395.1 Hippocampus bargibanti | reverse complement strand
AGCATCCCATTATCATCATTGTAGCTCCAGCTCTTTACTCACTCAAACCACTGTTACTCATCCATCCATCCATCTTCTGCGGCTTATCCGGGGTCGGGTCATGGGGGCAGCAGCTTCAGTAGGGAAGCCCAGACTTCCCTCTCCCCAGGCACTTCTTCTAGATCGTCCCGGCGGATCCCGAGGATTTCCCAGGCCAGCTGGGAGACGTAGTCTCTCCAGCGTGTCCTGGGTCGTCCCCGGGGTCTCCTGCCAGTGGGGCATGCTCGGAACACCTCACCAGGGAGGCGTCCTGGGGGCATCTTAATCAGATGCCCAAGCCACCTCATCTGGCTCCTCTCGATGGGGAGGAGAAATGGCTCGACTTTGAGCCCCTCCCGGATGACCGAGCTTCTCACCTCACCTATCTCTAAGGGAGAGCTCGGACACCCTACGGAGAAAGCTCATTTCGTCCGCTTCCATCCGGGATCTCGTTCTTTCGGACACAACCCATAGCTCGTGACCAGGTGGGGGTTGGGACGTAGATCGACCGGTAGATTGAGAGCTTTGCTTTTTAGCTCAGCTTCTTCTTCACCACGACAGATCGGTACAAAGTCCGCACTGTTACTGACCTATATAATCTCCAGCATCAGACACTCCGAGGACATCTGCAAAATTGCAGACTTGTTTTACTACCAAATATGGCAACTGATCACTTTAAAATGGTTTACTGATTTTCTGCTGGTGTATTTAATTCTACCACTGATCACTTAAAGGACAACCGACGTCACTTTTTTGTTTCTTAACTGACATCAGAAAAATACGGTTTATAGCATCTAAAATACCCCAAACACGCAGTATATTTTTATTCAAATGCAAAACACCAATAAAAATGACTTAAAGTGTCCAAAATCTGCAAAAAATTGAGCTGCTAATTGGGCATTTTCAGAAAGTCCCGCCCCCAGTTCGTGACGTCACGCCAAGACGTTTTGCATTGCTGGAGAATCAAAACAATGGATTCAGATTCAGAGAATATGCTTTATTGTTTACACATCCAGTTATGAATATGATTCAAATAGTTCTGAAGAGGAAAGCATACATGTTTGCAATCGATTAAAGAATGTATTCCGTGCCATTATGTGGCAACGTTGAGGGGAAATTTCTCACCGAGAAAGAGGCACAAAATGGCGACCTCCTGTGGCCACCTCCGCTTCCACAGGCTGATAAATTCCTTATATGGAGCTTGGACGCCCTCTTCTCGCAACACGAGGTCCCCAGACCAAACAAGTACAGCAAAATACATTGACGTGTTGGAAAAACCGCTACAACGCCCCTAACCGCTTCGGTTAGGGGCGTTCCTTTTGTGACGTCACGTACGGACTCGTCACCAGCTCAAAAACAAGACTTTCTGAATATTCAGCGCGAGTCTTAAAACGTAAAATATAGCTATATGCGGTGGAATCTCATTAAAATATGCTCAGTAGAAGTCATTTTACAAATTATGGACACAACTTGTCCGGAGACATCGGTTGTCCTTTAAGCTCTGCATGATACCTTGCACATTGTTTCAGTTGTTCTTGAGAGATACCAATTAATTAAGGAATTAGATTAGATTAGATGAGCTTTAGTGTCCTCTATACTTAATTGCCATGTCGTTTTTATGATACAAGCGCAGCGTGCTCTATTGAAGACAAATTCCTTGTCTGTTCTAAACATTTGCCCAATAAAGTTGATTCTGATTCCGATTTAGTGGGGCAATACAGTGAAAGCAGCAGAGTGGCCGTGGGCAAAGTTACCACTGACAGTGATTGGTGAGACAAACCTTGATCCCTCCAGAGGCCTACCGTCGTATCTGATGTGACGAATCCCACCGACACTCAAGCTATCTTAATGACTGTTTGGATCTATTCATCTCGTTCCTGTCCTTTTCCACATTTTGGCCTCGGCCGTACCCACTCAGATCATCCAGATTTGAATGTGTGAGGATGGCAATTAATGGGGGGTAGGGGTTAAATGTCTCACAGCAGTGATGACTCAGGACAAGAGAGGAACAGGACAATAAATACAGGTTTTTAGCGAAACTAGGGAAACATTGTTTGTATATAAATCAATATGTCTGTGTAAGCTCTCAGTCGTACAGGAGTGGTCCATGAGGTATTACCGGTGGGAGTGGGGGAAGTAGGCCAGGAATAATCAGTGGGGCCACAGGGAGGGGTCCTCTGCTCCCCCCAACCTGAGAGTAGGGACCTATCATAGCTGTGTCCGGCGCCGCCATGCCTGGACATTAGGGATATATAAATAGGGCCGATACGACCAGTCAGACTTTAGTTCGCTGACGAAGCCTCTTGGATAGGAGGTGAAACGTCCGAAACCTTCAAAAGTGTACAGATGACGGCTGAAGAAACCTTCTCATCTATAAATCAATATGTATTGTATTCTATTGCATTGTTTATTGACATATAAAGACACATGCTGACAAAGCAAACTTTTTTTAAGAGTCAAATAAACTGTTTAAAAAAGCCAATGGAAAATGTATCCCATTTGAATTACATAAGCGTAGTGAATAGAGTTCTCGCTGTCCTATTTGACCCAGCGCATCTGGGGAGTCTCACTTCCTGGTTATAAAGTGGGCATCCTTCCTCCTGTGACTCATATTTCCTACGCTCCAACACCCATTGTGAACATGTGTGTGCTTCGCGGCTTGCGCAGAAGGACCTTCATACATGTGGCCCTTGGTCTTTGGCTTGCCAACAAATGGCGGCAAACTGCCAACGTTTTCATTTTGACACGTGGGGCGAGAATGAGGAGGTCTGCGGAAGAGCTACCACTGACCTTGGCTTGAAAAGTCAAACCGGGCAACCCAGTTGTCCTTGTTGATGTTTTCTCCACTTTGGACCAAGATAGATGACCACTCACACAATGCTCAAGGTTTTTGAAACCCTATTTTGTGTTGACACTGAATGTTATTCTACTGATTACCACAGGGACAAATACCTGTAACTACTTCAGTTTTAAGCAGTTAAACAACATTCTGTGTGATGCCATTCATTCTCTCGCGAGAGTGGAATTTCAACAATATCTAATATATGTAATATTTTATCCTTAGAACACTAGAAAATTCCTAAATAAAACAGTCTTATATAGTGCATCATTGCACTTTAACAATGGGCAAAATGCAATGTATATGTGTTGATTATTTGTACCTTCATGTCAGTCCACCTTGGAAGCCATTCAGGACAGAAATAAAGGCAGATGCACTGTCCCGTGAGGCACGTTTGTTTTTCCTAGCTTACAAGTGGCTAACCGGTGTGCGGTCCAAGTATTCTGGTCGTAATAGTAGCTCAGTGTTCCGGGAACTCACGGGCAGAAATGAGTGTTAAGAAAAAAAAGTGGGGTAGTGAGCGTGGGGTGGGGTTGGGGGGTTAATGCGGCAGTGAGGTTTTCTGGGTAATAATTCCATCTCTCTGTCTGTCTGTTTTGTGGTGCACGAGGGAAGGAGGGAGGAAAATAGGGTGGAGGAGCAAGTTCTATTGCCTGCTGTTGCTGTCCATGGAAAGCATACTCTGCACATTCTGTAGACGAGGGTCTTCGGGGAGGAAATAGAGAGGAAATTGTGCAGAAAGTGTAAAAAAAAATCTGAGTGTCTCTGGCTGACTTCAGACAAAGAAAGACTCCTTGTTTTCACTTGCAATACTAATAATACAGCAATGTACTTACAGTATGTGACATAAATACTACTTATGTTCACTACTTATTGATATACAAAGAGTTCTTTCTTCACCTTCCTACCATGAATCACTGTCAATGTATATGACATACTATCGGCTCTGCAAGTCCATGCTTTAAATTAGGGGTGGAGACTATACAGTCCATAGGCCCGATACAGTACATCTGGAGCCTGCCAGAGCTTTTGATATGGCCCACCCTGAAATTCCACATGTAAAACCTGAGAGGAACTGTGAGGGAAGAAAAACCCCAAACATTGAACATACATTTAGTATCATCTTGCTTTCAATAACTCAATGACTGTGCGCTCCTTTATTTTCATCTTGAGAATATTACAATTGAAAAGAATGACCGGGAAAAATCACACAGAAACTTTTTACTGTGAATAGCAAGTTTAGCTTAGTTTAAAAATTCTCTCTGGACCGAAGCAAAGTGGCTAGCACATGATCAAAATCACTGCGACTGAAAAAAAAAAAAACACCGATCCGTAGATCACAGCGTATTAGCCAGCCTTGCTAGGTACGAAAACACTACCACAAAGGACTGCACCGCTATCATCTTCGGCATCCTAAACGTCCGCTCGCTTACTGGAAAGGGGGAAATGATCCAGGACATCCTCAAGGACCGGAAGCTTGAATTTCTTTGCCTTAATGAAACATGGCAAACACTGAGTGACTTTTCACAGCTTAATGACTCTACTCCTCCAGGATTTGTGTATATTCCCAAATCTTGCCTTTCTCTCCAAGGTGGCCTACCTATTTTTTTATCGTGACATATGGATTGTCGTCCCAGTCTCGCTCCCTGAAACGTGTTCATTTGAATGCATTGCCTGCCAAAATTCTGGTCCAACTCCCACGATTCTCGCCACTATTTACCGCCCCACCTAAACCTCACTGTGACTTATTAAACACATTTTCTACTACTCTCACCCATCTCTCCTCTCTCTCACCGAATATAATTATCATGGGAGACTTTAACATACACATAGATAATCCATCTCCACTGCTAACAATTGACTTCACTTCTTCCCTTGATAGCCTTGGCTTCAGCCAACTTGTGGACGTTCCTACGCACATAAAGGGTCACACACTTGACCTCATATGCTACTGTGGTTTGTCTCCTTCCAACTGCACAGCTGTTTAACTCCCAATAACAGACCATTACCTCATTACTTGTAACGTTTCCATCTCACTGTCCAACACCAAAACACCCCGTTCTATCAACTTTCGTAACATCAAGGGCATTAACCCGGACTCTCTTGCTTTAACGTTCGCCTCATTATCTCTGGACCCAAGCACCTCTCCTGATGTTTTGTTTTTCTGCTACAACTCGGACCTCAATGACATTCTTAACTCGCTCGCTCCTGTCAAATCCCGCTCTGTTTTATTCACTCGTTCTGCACCTTGGTTCAACGCTCATCTCCGCTCCATGAAATAGAAAACACGCCAGCTTTAAAGACTTTATCGCAGAACCAGACTCACTGTTCACAAAGATATGTATGCCACTCAACTTTCTCTCTGCAAGAACAGTATCTCTCAAGCTAAGTCACAATACTACTCTGAACTCATTGACTCAAATACTGGAAATACTAGGTCTCTCTTTTCTCTTTATAACACAATCATTCAACCCCCTGTTTCTTTCCCCCACACTTTTATTCCTCTGACATCTGCAATTCTCTCCTTCTATTCTTTTCTGACAAAGTCAACAAAATCCACCACCATCTTGGCTCCTCTGTACCCCTCCTCTCCCCCAACCTTCCTACCCCCTCTCATCTCTTATCTTCTTTTGATCTCCCTCATCCCTCTACAATCTCGAAACTCATAACTTAAACTAATAATTCTTCCTGTTTAGATTTAGAATTAGATCCCCTCCCAACACTTCTGGCCAAATCATTATTCACTCCTCGCTGTCTCAGGAATCGTCCCTGTCCCCCTCAAAACGGCGGCTGTGACACCAATTCTTAAAAAGCCTGGATCTGATCCCAATTACTTCAAGAACCTTCGCCCCATTTCTCCCCTTCCTTTTATTTCCAAAATCATAGAAAAAGTTGTGCGCTCTCAGCTACACTCTCACCTCTCCCATAATGATCTCTATGAACCATTTCAATCTGGTTTCTGCCCCCTCCACAGTACCGAATCAGCTCTCTTAAAATTCACGCATGATGTTCTTTTGGCAGCTGACGCGGTTTACTCTCCATCCTCGTCCTTCTTGACCTCACTGCAGCTTTTCACACCATTTCTCATCCCATCCTCCAGAGCGATCACCGACACGCCCCTACGCTGGTTCCACTCTTATCTCCCTGGCCGCTCTCCGTTCATCCAAATTAACTCCTTCACTTCACAGTCCTCTTCTGTATCTTCTGATGTGCCCCAAGGCTCTGTCCTGGGACCATTCCTCTTTATTACCAGCCTTATTCCCCTTGAAAATATTCTCCGCAAATTTGGTATACAATGTCATTGCTTTGCGAGTGACACCCAGCTCTATCACTCCAGCAAACCTGACGCATCTCTTCCAACTTCTTCCCTTTTACTGTGCCTCTCTGAAATTAAATCATGGTCTACCCATAACTTCCTCAAACTTAACACAAAAAAAACTGAAATTCTCCTCGTTGGTACCAAATCCACCTTGAGCAAAGCTAACAGTTTCTCTCTCACTATTGACAATTCAACCGTTTCTCCCTAAAATCAGGTGAAAAGCCTAGGTGTCATTCTTGATAGCACACTATCTTTCAACTGCCATATAAATAACCCAGTCTGCGTACTTCCATCTACGCAATATCAATTGTCTTTGCCCGTCTCTCACTCCTCACACCAAAATTAGATTTTACGGGGCTTTTAAACGTCAATGTATTTAATCTTCACTAGGGAGCTCATCTGTGCCATGCTGTGTGAAGTCATTATTACAATAAATAGAGCTAAGTCTTGCCGCAAACACCGACAATCATGCCGTGGGGTGAGGATCTCTCAACAGCAAGGGTTATCAAGTCCATCAATATTTCTCTCTTCCATCACACTTGATTCAAATGCTCAAATGCAAGTTTTTCACAAGGCTGATAACGATCCCGATTGAGGCCCTGAGTTGGACACCCCCGATTTACATGTTTTCAGTAGAGGTCCAAACTAAAGTGGACGAAGTAGGATGGATGTAACAAAGCGAAGGGACAGAATAGGTCACATGACAGGCTGCGACTGCTGTAGATGCCCGGTCAGATATTTAAGATGTCAAAAAATTTACTTTTGCAGTCACGGTATGGATGACAAAAGTGGTAAGCAAAACTGGGTGAATGCAACTAAAATTGCTTGGAGGTGGTCCAAGGTGAGACAGGAAACATCTGTATTTCAATTTGTAATTTTGTTCTGCCACGTTTTGTTACGGTTCTTCAAGCAAGGTAGGCTGTATGCGATGTGATTTTCACGTCGCCTTCAACTACCATCCAACATGGCGCATGTGATCTGAGACGGTTTACAGAAGTCATTTTTTCTGCATTTTTTTCCTCCACACTGCAAAAAAATTGCTATTGGTAGAATTTTGAATCCATTAGTTGTTGTTTGCCTGATGTCACCGCAAACAGTGAAATACTTTTACAAAGCCTGAAACATATCTTAAGGCTAAGATGAGGGAAATATTGATCTGGAACAGCTGAGATTCCCACTTAACATGAAATCATCGAGAGGACGGGCAGCATGCTGCGATCCTAGTAAAACTCTAAAACTTCCTTCTGACTGTTGGTTTTGTTTCTGTGAACATTGCTTGGTGCAAAACCATCTTAACCACATTTGGAAGTCACATTTTGTAAGTTCATCCTGCATGTAAGCTAGCCCGTTTAACGGAAGAATCTTCAAAGAGTCTTGCAATTAAGTAATTTCGGCAGCAGGGTGCCACAACCAAAAAAAAGTATATGTGAAACTGAATGGAAAAAGGCATCTTACACCGGAGGGAAACTTGTTTGGGCTTGCGGGACTAATCAAAAGAAAATAAGTGTATCTGATGAATATGATTAGGTGAATAAGAGGAGGATGGAACGGTTAGAAACTTCACAGCCTCAAGACACCCCCCGTGGGTTTTGATTATTTAAAGGCAAAGTGTCCTCTTCCCTCAGTACAAAGATGCATCCGAATAACAAACGACTAAAAAGGGGAAGACAGTGTTTAGGCTGCTTTTGTGATGAGCCATGATCCACCGAATGCAGCAGACATGGAATCACTACAACCCAAAAAGTACAGAGGAAAAGACACTGCAATAATAGATGTTGACACTGTCAACTGACAGGGGTAAAAGGTTTCAGAATATTTGATGAGGGCTTTCCGCAGAAGTAATCATACTGTTAATATGTGCTCATGCGGTGTTATAAGAGACATAACGTGTGGATAAGACACTGAGAGCAGCAAGAAAAGCATCTAAGAAGCAACTGTGAAGTAGTAGTTATGATGATAATTTGAGGATACGTGACAATATGTTTTCATTTCGTTCATTCCTTACTTGGACACCGTCAGAGGTGTCCAAGATGGTGTATTGATATGATAGACCATTTTTTTTCTTTGTTTTTTTTTTCATCTGTCATCTGTGACTTCTACTAAAGAGGGTGGCGCTACTGAGACAATGACTCGCAGAAGAGTGGCACAAAGTACACTCATGACATTGCTACTACACAGCAAGAGTGATCAATTGGCACTAACAGCAGATACAATTTTGCATGCTGCCAATTGACTGCTAATTCATTCAAACCCAAACTCACAATGAACGTGAAAAGCTGGGTACGGGCTAGTGGGTACGTCGAAAGTAAAATATTTTAACCTGGTGGATCATTTACTTGAGAACAGAGAGTGAGAGTTCATTCAACAGTGTTTCCTTCAACTGGAGCTATTTTTTTCATCCCAAGAATTCAGTCTTTTTTTTCGGGGGGGGCAACAGGAATATCTGCAACAAACGTCCTGCAGCAGGAAGTCATAGATTTATCTGCATGTTGGGCCATGAATTTGTTGTGCCTGACAGGCACGGTAATGGAGCGTATAAGAAGCGTCTCGATTCCAGTGCAGGTATAAGAGAACCTGAGCTTGGAACCTCAGCTGATTACAAAAATGTGCTTCACTCAAATAAACAAACAGCGGCTAAAACGGAGTTGCGGTGCATAGACATTCTTTTCTCTCACACTGTGTGATTAGCCCGTTTTGCGTGTCGACAACAGAGTTATTCATCTCTTGGATGGTAAGCAGGACCACTATTCAATAGGAGGACTGCAGGTCCGTGTTAGAACTTGAGAAGTGTTAATCAGGGAGAGGATGTGGGCCTTCTGGTCCACCTGATTACCAGCAAATGGCCGAGCAGCAGCTGGGCCTTGTGTGGGGCATGCATATTTAGATGAACGTGTGGGGGTTGGAGAGTCTGGGAGGGGGTGTTAGAGGTGCAAGGTAAGCAATAATAGAAGAAAGAAGGGGGCAAATAGACAATGACACAGTTGACTCCTTGGGACTCGCCATCCATTTTCTATCGTGCTTGTCTTCACTGGAGTTGGCCCAGGACGAATGTGTGTGTGTGTGTGTGTGTGTGTGTGTGTGTGTGTGTGTGTGTGTGTGTGTGTGTGTGTGTGTGTGTGTGTGTGTGTGTGTGTGTGTGTGTGTGTGTATATGTGCGTGTGTGTGTGTTTGCACATCTATACTTGTGAGGACTATCAGGATTGTGTGTGTGTGTCTGTGTGTCTGTGTATTGATTCATTCATTCATTTCTTAATTAATTAATTCATTCATCCCTCACTAGGGACGCGAAGGAGTGCCGAAGCCTATCCCAGATGTCTTTGGGCAGCAGGCAGGCGACACCCTAATCTGGTTGGCAGCCACATATCTAAAAAATACACATCTGGAATGGTGTATCTTTGCCCTCTTCTGGTGGCTGTACGTCACCAAAGTTGTCTCCAAACTTGAAACTTGTAGTCAAGCAGCATCTGACAATCCCCTTATACATCTTATACAAAATGTAATTGGCAAGTATACTCAACAATGGTCGTAAATGACTCCTTCTTTAAAGTGTTCGTAGCAAACCACGGCACTTCACATTCACACTAATAATACAATTTACGGTCTTCAATGAACTGAGCATGCATGTTTTGGAGGAAGCCCGTGTACCTGACGAAAAAAATCGAAAATCGGGCAAATACAGTAATTTAGAAAGCTAAGATGAACCCATAACCTCAGATCTGTGACACAGACATGCTAAACACGAGGTCTATTCTGCAGCGCCCTTTTGTTCTTATTGACGAAATAGAACTGACTGTTTGACCCCCCCGCCCCCTTCCTGCACACATTATCTGCGGTCGCCCCTCTCTCAGTCTCCCCATCATGTGCTTGTAATAAAAAGTCGAAACAAATGGGGCCGATTGATGCTGACAGTGAAAGTGTGCCAAGTAATCACATATTCGGCTGTTTCAAAGTTCTGAACTCAAGATGTCAAGCTAACCTGCATCCCCCTATGATGAATGCATCTGTGCTCGCTTGCTTCTTGTTGCGCTGTCTTGTTCTTATCAGCTGAAAGATGTTTTTAAGCTGTTCAGCTGCCAAGGTATTTAAATGCTAGTGAGTTTGACAAGACAATAAAAGATTCTAAATCTCTATCCATGTGGAGGCATGAGAATGCTGCTTCCCTTTAACAATACAACAACAAAAAAGAAAAAAAAACATGCATGTTGGGTTTATAGTATATATATATATATATATATATATATATATATATATATATATATATATATATATATATATATATATATATACAGTAAAGTCTCGTTATATCGATATCGGTTATATCGATAGTACTGCTTATTACGATACTATTTCTATGAACGCAAGGAGAAAATTTACATGCCACAGGATCGGATATATCGATAGTCCGATTATATCGATATTTTTTCCGACTCCTCCCGAGAATATCGATATAACGAGACTTTACTGTATATATATATATATATATGTGTGTGAGTCAATTGACGGAGATCCAGATAGGTGTGAATAAAAGGCCAATACCCAAGAGGTACATGCAGATAACCATACCTGAAGCACTCGAAACTGCCAAACAAAGACTCCAGGCCTTGTCCAGTCGCCTAAAGAGAACCACGAAAGAGAATGAGGCTGAAGAAGAATAAACAGGCTGTTCGCAACACAGCCTCCAAGGCTGGAAACTGAAAGATACTGGAAAGGCATATGGGAGAAGGAAGTCGCACATAACAGCAGTGCACAATGGCTGGTGACTCTGAAAGAGGAGCACGGCAACCTCCTTGAACAGAACCCAGTTACCATCACAGCGGCAGATATACAAGGAAGAGTCTCAGGTATGAAAAACTGGACGGCACCAGGCCCGGATATGGTCCATACTTACTGGCTAAAGAAACTCACAGCTCTCCACGAGCGCCTAGCAGCACAAATGAACCAGTTGCTGATGGATGGGACTCACCCAGGATGGCTAACCGAAGGGCGAACAATCCTGATAATGAAGGATTCCTCAAAGGGTGCAATTCCTTCCAACTATCGGCCAATAACCTGTCTCTCCACAACATGGAAGCTCATGTCAGGCATCATTGCGGCTAAGATAAGTGGACACATGGATCAATACATGAGCAAAGCACAGAAAGGCATTAGTAGAGATACTAGAGGTGCCAAACATCAGCTGCTGGTTGACAGAACAGTCACTCAAGACTGCAGGTCCCGACATACCAACCTGTGCCCAGCCTGGATTGATTACAAGAAAGCAAGCAGAGCCATAGAGGCAGGGATATACCACACCAGACAAGACCCAAAGTGTAGGTTGTGCAAAGAGGCACCTGAGACAATCCAACACATAACTGCAGGGTGTAAGATGCTGGCAGGGAAAGCCTACATGGAGCGCCATAACCAGGTGGCTGGCATCGTCTACCGAAACATCTGTGCGCAGTATGGACTGGAAACCCCAAGGTCAAAATGGGAAACGCCTCCCAAGGTGGTGGAGAATGACCGAGCAAAGATCCTGTGGGACTTCCAGATACAGACTGACAAGATGGTAATGGCCAACCAACCAGATATCGTGGTCATAGATAAAGGGGAAAGGAAAGCCGTTGTCGTGGATGTAGCGGTCCCGAGTAATGGAAACATCAGAAAGAAGGAACATGAGAAAATCGAGAAATACCAAGGGCTCAGAGAGGAGCTGGAGAGAGCCTGGAAGGTCAAGGTGACAGTCGTGCCTGTGATGGTCGGAGCACTCGGGGCAGTGACCCCCAAACTCGACGAGTGGTTGCAACACATCCCGGGAACAACATCGGACATCTCGGTCCAGAAAAGCACAGTGCTGGGACACAGCACGGATACTGCGCAGAACCGAGCTGAAATGGGGGACAGACATCACCCATGGTGGGTGAGACGATATATATATATATATATATATATAAAGGAGGAATTCTTTGGGAGTGACCAGGTTGGATAGGATCAGGAATGAGTACATTAGAGGGACAACTCATATTAGAGGCTTTGGAGGGAAAGTCAGAGAGGCCAGACTGAGATGGTTTGGACATGTCCAGAGGAGAGAGAGCGACTATATCGGGAGAAGGATGCTGAGCCTTGAACTTCCAGGCAGGAGACCGAGAGGAAGACCGAAGAGGAGGTTTATGGATGTGGTCAACGAGGACATGATGGTAGCTGGTGTGAGAGAAGAGGATGCACAAAACAGGGTTAGATGGAGGACATTGAGTCGCTGTGGCGACCCCTGAAGGGAAAAGCCGAAAGGAAAAGAAGAGTTAGGTTTATAGGAGTTCATAGGAGTGAGTGAAAGTCAGGGTGACAAATGATTCACGGAATGGTGTGAGGTGGTAACGCCCTCTGCAATGGAGAAATCATTATTAATCATACCAGCCAAGTCCAGGTTTCATGAAATATAATTCACACACATCCAAGAGCTTGTCCATCATACTCATAATGCTGGCAGAATCAAGCCTCACGAATAGTAACGATTTGCCATGTCAATTCATGAGCTGATGCCTTTTTTATTTGTTTATATTTTGCTTTTAATTGCATCAGGAGTTTAAAATTTCAACACCTGGCTTCATTGCGGTTTTATAAGGGTTCTAAAGTGCATGTATCATTATTATATTTAAAAATATTTCTTTAAATAGAAACAAACGTTTCTGATGTTTTCACAATTTTAAATGTTGATTTTTACTGAAATATGTTTCTGCTTGTATGATGAATGTGTCCACTAAAACACTGACTTCTAAGCCATGCTAGTTGCTTTCTATGAAGTGAAAGTCATTATTTTGATTGGAATTGAATGTAAAAATCACACAAATTATTTTAGAGTTTGTGTACAGATCAATTCTATATTGTGTTTAGTTACAGAATTCTTAGAGTCAAATAAAAATACTGCATCCAATGGCATAAAACATTTCACCCCGATGTGGAGTGACCAGAGTGGGAACACTATGGAGCTCCACCCTGATGTGAGGTATAATGCTTGTATGACTACATTTGTCCTGTGATTGGCTGCCAACCAGATACCCATTGCTCCCAACATCATATAACGGGGACAAATGTTGTCCAAAAATTGATGGAAAACGCAATTTCCGTTCTAAAACATTGATGTGATGGTCAACCTGTCCTATTCCCGGGAGCTGGCAGGCCTACAGGCATGTGAGCTCATCAAGATCAATGTGGCACTTTCACAGCAAGAGGCGGACATGTAACAATGCAACGACACGATTGTTTGACGTTTCCTCCGACTTGAAAGCTGTGCGGAAAGAGACGTGCCTATTTTTCTTCATAAAAGACTCATTTCTTATTTTAACTGTTGTTTATTTCTCTGGGGAATATTTGTAATATTTATAGAACAAATGAAAGGTGTTCCTGATTTGCAGGGGGAAGAAAGGGGGGAATTCACGCCACCGGTTGCAGCAGGATGCTTTCTTTATTTAAAACATACACACACTCACGCACGTGCAGTATCTCATGTTGCGTCTGTATGTGAGTCCAACACAACATCTGCCAGTGCCAAACCTCATCGTGTTGTGAAGTGAAGCAGGTAAAGCCCAGGTAGGTAAAGCTCTTAAAGCAACATTCGGGAATCATTGCACACCTCCCGGGATTCCCTTCCATTTCTTAACATATAGCAATAACAATAGCATATCTTAGAAAAAAAAAAACATTTCAACGAGTAGAAGCCAACACTTTCTTCCAAAGTAGCAAGAAAAAAAACAGTAGCTGTAGCAAAGTGGAGGGTGTGAAAAAGGAGTTTCCATTAAAATGTTAAAGATCATTCAATAAAAAAACTAATAATAAAAAAAAATCATTGATATTCAGTATTTTGGCGAACAACATCAGGCGGTTTTTAAAACGATGTCTTCAATTAACTCAATAAGAAACACCTTTATAAGAAACGTCTATGCAACTTTTGCATTTCCTATGAAGTTGAAATACGTCTGTGTAAGCTCTCAGTCGTACAGGAGTGGTCCATCGATGAGAAGGTTTCTTCAGCCGACATCTGTACTTCTTTGTAGGTGTCGGATGTTTCGCTTCTTAACCAAGAGGCTTCGTCACCAAACTATTTTTTTTGCTGGTTGTTTTGACTCTTTTTGTATCCCTACTGTACAGATGTGGCGCTACAACACTCTGCTATGATTGGTCCAAGCTCTCAGGTTGGGGGGAGCTGAGGACTACTCCCTGCGGCTACAGTGATTACTTCTATTGTCCTGACTGATTACATCTACTGTCCTGCCCGTGTATGGGGTCTACGACTGGCCTGATTGCCCCATTTGCTCTGGTATCACCTCATCAGCATAACTAAGCCTAACATGCCTAAGAAGGCTGTTGTATGAATGATCCAAATTGGCCCTCACCCCACCATGGCAATTTAGTGAAGGGTTTTGCTATTTTATGAATATAGCTTCTTTTACTCCCCTTTTAAACCATCTATTGTTCTTTCGCTAAGATTTTAACCTCGCTGTCGTCAAATGAGTGGTTGCTAGCTTTTAGGTGCATATGTACTGCCGATTGAGGCCCACTAATATTATCCCTGCGATGTTGATAAAGTCTCTCATCCTCTACAACACAAACTAGGAGTTATCAGAACCCTCTTGCATAGGGCTAAACTAATACCAACAAGCGTCGAAGGTAGAGAAAAGGACTCAAAACATGTCAGGACAGCACTCACAAACTGTGGTTACCCTCACTGGTCTTTTAACAAATGTCAAAAGAAATGAATTGGGAATGATGATGGATGAAGAAACCTTCTCATCTACGAAGTTGAAACAAAAATAAAGAGCCCAATTATTTTTTAATTTTAAAAACAGTGATTGGAGAAAACTACAGTGTGCTATTTACTTTTTTTTTATGGAATGTTTTTGGAGCCAGCTCTGAGTACTTTTCGCTAAAAATTTAAAACTATTGACCATTACCTGAAATTAAAACAAATAAATTAAAAAATCAACCCTTTTTTGTGATGGCCATTTTTTCCCTTTTGGACATTGGTGGTTTCTATTTTTTAGAAAAATAATTTAGGGTCCCAATATTGGTGATCACCCTCCTTGATTAATAAAATATGGTATTGGCGGCCCCCTTGGTCTATAACCTACAAATACTATACAACAACAAAAACAACACCACCAACAACAACAATAATAATAATTATTATTATGATGATGATAATGAAGATGATGATGATGATGATGATGATGATGATGATGATGATGATGATGATGATGGTTATTATTATCTCATCTCATCTCATTTTCTGTACCGCTTATTCCTCATTAGGGTCACGGGGTTGCTGGAGCCTATCTCAGCTGTCTTCGGGCACGAGGCGGGGGACATCCTGAATTGGTTGCCAGCCAATCGCAGGGCACACAAAGACATACAACAGTCACTCTCACACTCACACCTCGGGACAATTTGGAGTGGTCAATCTGCCTGCCATGCATGTTTTTTGGAGTGTGGGAGAACACCGGAGGACTCGGAGAAAACCCACGCGGGTCCGGGGAGAACATGCAAACTCCACACAGGGAGGCCGGACCGCGACGTGAACCGGCGACCTCTGCACTGTGAAGCCGGTGGGCTAACCACTCGACTACCGGGCCGCCGATTATTATTATTATTATTATTATTATTATTATTATTATTATTATTATTAGTAGTAGTAGTAGTAGTAGTAGTAGTAGTAGTAGTACTAGTAGTACGTCTGTGTAAGCTCTCACTCGTACAGGAGTGGTCCATCGATGAGAAGGTTTCTTCAGCCGTCATCTGTACAAATTTGAAGGTTTCGGACGTTTCGCCTCCTATCCAAGAGGCTTCGTCAGCGAACTAAAGTCTGACTGGTCGTATCGGCCCTATTTATATATCCCTAATGTCCAGACATGGCGGCGACAGCTATGATAGGTCCCTACTCTCAGGTTGGGGGGGAGCAGAGGACCACTCCCTGTGGTCCCACTGATTGTTCCTACATTCCTGACTAACGACTGGCCTATTTGCCCCACTCCCACCGGGATCACCTCATCAGCATTACGAACGATCCAAATTGAACCTCACCCCACCAGACCGGTTTAATGAAGGATTTTGTTTTATAAGAATCACTTCTTTTACCCCCCTTTCAAACCATCTATGTTCTTTCGCTAAGATTTTAACCTCATTGTCGTCAAATGAGTGGTTGCTAGCTTTTAGGTACAAATGTACTGCCGATTGAGGCCCACTCGTAGTATCCCTCCGATGTTGATAAAGTCTTTTTTTGAGAATTTGTTGAGTCTTCCCAATGTACTGCTCTTTACAATTTTCATTCTTACAATGTATTGAATAAACTACATTACTTTGTTTTTCATTTGGCTATCTTTTGGATGCACTAATTTTTGCCTTAACGTGTTTATGTATTGGAATTTTGTGTTGCCAAAGGACTCTTTGTAGTTTTTCAGAAACTCCTGCAAGGTAAGGTACTTCTACTGCTCTCCTTTTTGTATATTGAGAATTTTTGGTTTCATCCCCTGTTCTTTCTTTCTGACATTTGTTGAATGACCACTGAGGGTACCCACAGTTAGTGAGTGCTCTCCTGATATGTTTTGACTCCTTTTCTCTACCTTCAATGCTTGTTGGTATTAGTTTAGCTCTATGCTGGAGGGTTTTGATAACTCCTAGTTTGTGTTCTAAAGGGTGGTTAGAATCAAAAAGTAAGTATTGGTCAGTGTGCGTAGCCTTCCTAAAACTTCTGTTTTTAGCGCTCTGTCCTCTTTTATAATTACTTTACAATCCAAGAAGGCTCGTTGGTTCTCTTTAATGTCCTCATGAGTAAATTGAATGTCTACCGAGTTGAGGTGATCTGTGAAGGATAGAATTTCCTATTTTTTAATTATGACAAAAGTATCGTCCACATATCTAAACCAGTGTCTAGGTTTTGTCCCCGAGGAAGAATGTGAGGGCCCGTTTCTCCATCTCTTACATGTACAGATTAGCCACTATGGGTGAAACTGGTGATCCCATAGCACAACCATAAATTTGTTTATAAAATGTCCCCCGAAATTGAAAATACGTAGTACTAAGGCAGATTTCCAATAATTGGCAGATGTGATCCGGTTTAAGTTTGGTTATTTCATGCAGAGAAACGTCCACCAGCAGTCTCGTCCTCACCACTGAGACTGCTGCTGGGGTTGGGACAGATGTAAAGACAGAAGTCACATCGTAAGATGCCAAAGTTTCCTCAGGTTCCAATATGATGTCTTTGATCCTCTCTACAAACCCTGTGGTGTTCTCTACGTGATATTCTGTGTTACTAACCAACGGAGCTAAGATAGTTTTTAAATATTTGGCTACATTGTATGTAGAGGAGTCAATGCTACAAACAATGGGTCTGAGGGGGAACCCTTCTTTCTGTATTTTTGGCAGGCCATAGATACATGGCGTGGCCTCTCCCGGGTCTAATCTAATCTAAAAATACATCTGTTTGTCTTTCTCTCTTTAGAAGAGAAGCACTGTGCATCTGCCCTTGTCTGCTGGCAAAATAGTAATATTTTTGTCTTTATGTCTTTTTGTAGAGTAGTTAACGCCTTTCTCTCTTTAGAAGAGAGAAAGGGGTTAGCTTGACACATGAGCATTAACTTCATAGGGTGTAGGGTGTGGATTCATTTTGCTTCCAAGTCTGACCGGGCACTCAATTGTGGTCTGGTTCTATCTGGAACGCTGACGTCCGCCTTGTGACTTTATGCAGAGTCCTGACACAATTCCAAAATTCCCAGGTTGTGACTCAAGGAGCAGTGACTCCCACACAAAGACATGCATGAAGCCTTTTACAGGAAAAACATTTGCTGTTCTTTTAATTTGTCACACAAACACAACAATTGTAAGAACTTCATGTAAATATGTTGTTTCCATCACACAGGGCACTTTGTTCATAATGCACATCACCCCTTCCCGCGTTACTTTACACCTCATACTTGATTTATGCATGCCTTGTCGTTTCTTGACATGCTCACCCAATCCAATTTTTTTTTCCACATGTACAATTTTGGACCCGCGTGTGGTAGTGAAACGATTGAGTCTGTGAGGAGGTCATGTTCACTCTCCCAGAACAAAGTCACTCTGGCAATGAAAGCTCACTGCAGTGCTTTATCACTCACGCATACAAGAGTTCAACAGAGCTGCTTCAAGCAGTGAAGCGTTTTGCACTCAAAAGTCCATCCATCCATCCAGCCTGGCCAGACTGGTCGCCAGTCAGTCGCAGGACACAAATGTTTCAGGCAGCATACATTCATGCCTTCATTTCTTCCGTAGCTTGACTTTCTGGTGCCCTCATGCGATTGAGCCATCTTGAGGACATGTCAAGTTTTACAGCAGTGACACGAAGTAGCGATATATTGTCTTTACGGCGTTGATGTTACTCTGTGCTGTGCAACAGAGGGAACAATCAGTAAGGCAGTAGCATTTTTTTTAAATATCGCAACTAGTCTACAGGGTTGCCCTTCTTAATGGATTTGATTGTGCGACTAAAACTACTTTGAATGTTCAAACATATAAACCAGGTTAATTAGAATGTCATAAATTACACCACAACAATTATCTGTTCCCTGTTGACAACACAAATGGAAGTACGGCTTCAACTGTTTGCTATTTGACTAATTCCCATATGGAGTAGTCATATAACGTTATTGCCTAGAATCAGAATTTTTAACCGAGATGACTATTCTCCATTGTTAACATTGGATGACAAATCATAAATAGTTATAAATAATTACAGGGTCCTTATGTTACACTGGGATGCCAATATGGATAGAAGCATCATGAAATGCGTCACTAATGCATAAAAAAAACACAATTTAAGAGTCAAGCGAAAAAATATCTGTACTTCATTTATTTTCTCTTTTTTTTACTCTTTAAGGGTAATTCGTAAGCTAACATAAATCTAAAAGGATGGCTCCAGGACTTTTTTCCCTCCAGGTCTTGACCAAAAATACCCCGTGAGGCTGATAAAATAATTTTAAAATATATTTTAAAATATAATAAGAAAGAAACCGTTAAAAACTAAATGATTAAAATAAAACAATGGCTAAGCCTTAAATAGACAGTCATTTAATGGGGCTGAAACACCAGTTAACCTCAATGTTGAGCCATCCTCACAAATCTCTGATTATGTATAAGTGCAAAATTTAAAGCACTTTGTCACATTTGGATTTTGAGCACTCCTTGCACAACAATTTTAGCAAATTATAATTATAACAATACTATACAAACACAATGTACATTTGACATGATTGTCTTAACAGCCTGGCTTCGTGGATGTTTCAACAAATGTATTCAGAGCGCAAAACTGGATCAAATAACATTTTCTGGGAAGTCCAAATGTGTCATTGGAATGTTGAAAACATGTCCCTGACTTAACTGTTCCTCACAGGGAATATATGACAGGCATAAGCGCAGCCTCCCATACTATTTGTTGTCCTTTATTCCCACAACGTGCATAAAAACACAAATGGGCCAACAATGTAATATCTCCTCACGGCTCGGACCAGGAGTGATAGAGGGAACGCACGCTTTCCCCAACCTCATGCATATTGACCCCCCACCCTCTTAAAAAAGTTTAAAGCTTTTCACTCAGCTGGGTTCTCTCTTTGTACAGCGTATGTTCAAAGTGTCACACCGCCACCAATCATCCGTGTTACAACATTTCGAGCAGCGAGGGTTCTCGCTTGGGCCCTCATGGTGCCACGGGCTGGAAGCAACGCTCCACTTTGATCTTCTGCTCTGAGAGCCTTGCAGACATCTTTGAGTCTCCTCCAGCCCTCCTCCAGCACTCCCACTGGTGAGAGACTTAAAACAGTAGGCTGGAGGCGATTATTTTGGAAGGGCTGAAGAATAATATGTTGGATTCCACGGCGGCTCATCAAGCTGGTAACAAATGTGGTTCTCGAGCCATAAGGGTCGGAGGCATGCGGAGAAAAGAAAGACAAGGGAGCTACATGTTTCTGACGTGCTTTCTACCACTCGCTTTCTTGCTCAGGTTAGCAACTCTCACTGTGGCCTTACCCTCCCTGCCCCCTCTCACGACCAGCTCTCCACAACCAACATCTGCCCTCCCAACCGTTGCCACACCCTCAGCCGCCACTCTGCCTCCTGGTTCCTGCCTGTCTGTCACAACTGCGCAGGTGAGGAACCAACTGAGGAGGATGCAGGTGAGGAAGGCAGCAGGTCCGGATGACATCAGTTCCCGACTCCTCAAGACCTGCTCCGACCAGCTGTGTGACATTGTCCAGCACTTGTTCAACCTGAGCCTGAAGCTGGGCAGAGTTCCACAGCTGTGGAAAACGTCATGCCTGGTCCCAGTGCCCAAGATTGCCAACCCCAAAGAGCTCAACAGCTACAGACCGGTGGCGCTGACGTCTCACCTGATGAAGACGCTGGAGAGACTCGTCCTCACCCACCTGCGACCGCTGGCAAGCTCATCGCTGGACCCGCTGCAGTTTGCCTACCAGCCCAGCATCGGTGTGGAGGATGCCATCATCTACCTCCTCCATACGGCGTTGCTGCACCTGGAGGATGCTGGGAGCACGGTGAGGATCACATTCTTCGATTTCTCCAGTGCCTTCAACACCATCCAGCCCAGTCTACTGGGGGACAAGCTGCAGCATGCCGGAGTCGACCATCACCTCACATCCTGGATTACAGACTACCTCACAAACAGGCCACAGTACGTGAGGGTAAAGAACTGTGAGTCGGACAGGCTTCTCTGCAGCACCGGAGCGCCGCAGGGAACAGTCCTGGCTCCATTCCTCTTCACCCTCTACACCTCGGACTTCAACTACAACACCCCAACCTGCCACCTTCAGAAGTTCTCTGACGACTCAGCTATTGTCGGCCTCATTACAGAGGGAGACGATAGGGAGTACAGGGGACTAACAAAGGACTTTGTGGACTGGTGCCAGCAGAATCACCTCCAGATCAACACTGGCAAAACCAAGGAGCTGGTGGTGGATTTCTGCAGGAAACAATCATCACCTGCACCATTGAACATCCAGGGTTCGGACATTGAGAGGGTGACCTCCTACAAGTACCTGGGTGTTACTCTCAACAATAAACTGGACTGGACAACAAACACGGATGCCCTAATCAAAAAGGGACAGAGTCGCCTCTTCCTCCTCAGGAAACTGAGGTCTTTTGGAGTTCAGGGGTCACTCCTAAAGACTTTCTATGACTCTGTGGTGGCATCAGCCATCCACTATGGCATTGTCTGCTGGTCAGGCAGCATCACCACCCGGGACAGAAAAAGACTGGAGCGCTTTGTCAAGCGGGCCAGTTCTGTCGTGGGCTGCTCGCTGGACTCTCTTGAGGAGGTGGGCAACAGACGGACGCTAGCTAAACTAAAAGCTATGACGGACAGCCCCTCCCACCCCCTCCTGCCCATCCTGACAGCTCTGGGTAGCTCCTTTAGCCAGAGACTATTACACCCGCGCTGCAAGAAGGAGAGGTACCGCCGCTCGTTCCTACCGACTGCTGTCAGGCTTCACAATTCCCAATGATCACATGTGAAAAAAAAAAACAAAAACAAAAAAAACTGGACACTTGTAAATATGGGTTGTTGCAATATATCTTAATGCATCTCTTGATTCTGCACTATGTACAGTCTTGTTTATAGAACGGTTTTTGCACATCTACATTTGCACAGTATACAGTTGACATTTTTATTTTGTTATGCTTAGAATATCTTGTTTTCTATCCTTTCACTCCCACCCCAACCCCATCCCTCTTCAATTGCTGCTGTGGACTGCAAATTTCCCCATTGCGGGACGAATAAAGGTATTCTGATTCTGATTCTGATTCTGAATGCTACAAACAATGGGTCTGAGGGGGAACCCTTCTTTCTGTATTTTTGGCAGGCCATAGATACATGGCGTGGCCTCTCCCGGGTCTAATCTAAAATACATCTGTTTGTCTTTCTCTCTTTAGAAGAGAAGCACTGTGCATCTGCCCTTGTCTGCTGGCAAAATAGTAATATTTTTGTCTTTATGTCTTTTTGTAGAGTAGTTAACGCCTTTCTCTCTTTAGAAGAGAGAAAGGGGTTAGCTTGACACATGAGCATTAACTTCATAGGGTGTAGGGTGTGGATTCATTTTGCTTCCAAGTCTGACCGGGCACTCAATTGTGGTCTGGTTCTATCTGGAACGCTGACGTCCGCCTTGTGACTTTATGCAGAGTCCTGACACAATTCCAAAATTCCCAGGTTGTGACTCAAGGAGCAGTGACTCCCACACAAAGACATGCATGAAGCCTTTTACAGGAAAAACATTTGCTGTTCTTTTAATTTGTCACACAAACACAACAATTGTAAGAACTTCATGTAAATATGTTGTTCCATCACACAGGGCACTTTGTTCATAATGCACATCACCCCTTCCCGCGTTACTTTACACCTCATACTTGATTTATGCATGCCTTGTCGTTTCTTGACATGCTCACCCAATCCAATTTTTTTTTCCACATGTACAATTTTGGACCCGCGTGTGGTAGTGAAACGATTGAGTCTGTGAGGAGGTCATGTTCACTCTCCCAGAACAAAGTCACTCTGGCAATGAAAGCTCACTGCAGTGCTTTATCACTCACGCATACAAGAGTTCAACAGAGCTGCTTCAAGCAGTGAAGCGTTTTGCACTCAAAGTCCATCCATCCATCCAGCCTGGCCAGACTGGTCGCCAGTCAGTCGCAGGACACAAATGTTTCAGGCAGCATACATTCATGCCTTCATTTCTTCCGTAGCTTGACTTTCTGGTGCCCTCATGCGATTGAGCCATCTTGAGGACATGTCAAGTTTTACAGCAGTGACACGAAGTAGCGATATATTGTCTTTACGGCGTTGATGTTACTCTGTGCTGTGCAACAGAGGGAACAATCAGTAAGGCAGTAGCATTTTTTTTAAATATCGCAACTAGTCTACAGGGTTGCCCTTCTTAATGGATTTGATTGTGCGACTAAAACTACTTTGAATGTTCACTTGTATATTTCCACAAATATATAAACCAGGTTAATTAGAATGTCATAAATTACACCACAACAATTATCTGTTCCCTGTTGACAACACAAATGGAAGTACGGCTTCAACTGTTTGCTATTTGACTAATTCCCATATGGAGTAGTCATATAACGTTATTGCCTAGAATCAGAATTTTTAACAGAGATGACTATTCTCCATTGTTAACATTGGATGACAAATCATAAATAGTTATAAATAATTACAGGGTCCTTATGTTACACTGGGATGCCAATATGGATAGAAGCATCATGAAATGCGTCACTAATGCATAAAAAAACACAATTTAAGAGTCAAGCGAAAAAATATCTGTACTTCATTTATTTTCTCTTTTTTTTACTCTCTCATCTCATCTCATCTCATCTTTTTTTTACTCTTTAAGGGTAATTCGTAAGCTAACATAAATCTAAAAGGATGGCTCCAGGACTTTTTTCCCTCCAGGTCTTGACCAAAAATACCCCGTGAGGCTGATAAAATAAATTTAAAATATATTTTAAAATATAATAAGAAAGAAAACGTTAAAAACTAAATGATTAAAATAAAACAATGGCTAAGCCTTAAATAGACAGTCATTTAATGGGGCTGAAACACCAGTTAACCTCAATGTTGAGCCATGCTCACAAATCTCTGATTATGTATAAGTGCAAAATTTAAAGCACTTTGTCACATTTGGATTTTGAGCACTCCTTGCACAACAATTTTAGCAAATTATAATTATAACAATACTATACAAACACAATGTACATTTGACATGATTGTCTTAACAGCCTGGCTTCGTGGATGTTTCAACAAATGTATTCAGAGCGCAAAACTGGATCAAATAACATTTTCTGGGAAGTCCAAATATGTCATTGGAATGTTGAAAACATGTCCCTGACTTAACTGTTCCTCACAGGGAATATATGACAGGCATAAGCGCAGCCTCCCATACTATTTGTTGTCCTTTATTCCCACAACGTGCATAAAAACACAAATGGGCCAACAATGTAATATCTCCTCACGGCTCGGACCAGGAGTGATAGAGGGAACGCACGCTTTCCCCCACCTCATGCATATTGACCCCCCACCCTCTTAAAAAAGTTTAAAGCTTTTCACTCAGCTGGGTTCTCTCTTTGTACAGCGTATGTTCAAAGTGTCACACCGCCACCAATCATCCGTGTTACAACATTTCGAGCAGCGAGGGTTCTCGCTTGGGCCCTCATGGTGCCACGGGCTGGAAGCAACGCTCCACTTTGATCTTCTGCTCTGAGAGCCTTGCAGACATCTTTGAGTCTCCTCCAGCCCTCCTCCAGCACTCCCACTGGTGAGAGACTTAAAACAGTAGGCTGGAGGCGATTATTTTGGAAGGGCTGAAGAATAATATGTTGGATTCCACGGCGGCTCATCAAGCTGGTAACAAATGTGGTTCTCGAGCCATAAGGGTCGGAGGCATGCGGAGAAAAGAAAGACAAGGGAGCTACATGTTTCTGACGTGCTTTCTACCACTCGCTTTCTTGCTCAGGTTAGCAACTCCCCTAGCAGGCGTACTGGATCTAAATGCTTTCTCACTGTTGCACCAAGACATCAGGAGCGCCCCTTCATAACATTACAATAAGTCAATATGTCTCTGACGAAGGCGGAAGTATTCGCCCAAACATGTCATGTATTTGAACACCTACAATACACTGTCTGTAAGAAAAGAATCTGTTTTAAATTAGATTACAATAAGTCGGTGATACATTATGTATTAGGTATACGATAGTTTATGTAAAGTTTACTAAAAAAATTACGACCAGTCAGACTTTAGTTCGCTGACGAAGCCTCTTGGATAGGAGGCGAAACGTCCGAAACCTTCACTTTTGTACAGATGACGGCTGAAGAAACCTTCTCATCGATGGACCACTCCTGTACGACTGAGAGCTTACACAGACGTAAAAAAATTAGGTAACTTGTGCTAGCTACCTAGCTCTGGTGGATGTATGTTACAGTCATAAGCGCAGACCTAAATTTAAGATTGAAATTCAAGTATTTTTGGCATGAAATTGTCCCTTTTGTCCATTCACTTCATTTCCTTGTATTTCTCCAGACTGCTCTGCTTCCACTACTGTGTCATTCTTTGTCCCATCAGATTTGAGCCGTTACGTTGTGCCACCCCAATTTAACCTGCCAGTGGCCTGAATAATCTGTAATGTTAGTTGTTGTATTTAAACTAAGCGTCCCAAACCAATGGCCCATGGCCTGAGCTTTTTATTCTGGGCCACAGATCATGGGAGCATGGGAGTAGTTTGTTAGTTTTTTTATATACAGTAAAGTCTCCTTATATCGATATTCAAGGGAGTCCGAAAAAATATCGATATAACCAGGACTATCGATATATCCGATCCTGCGCCGAACTGCATTAAACAAAAGCCGCCAAAAGAGGACAGCCAAGCGCCATATAAGAAACGGAGCTGGCCATTAGCTCCCTTTTTTGATGTTCACCCAATGTTGCCTCAAAATGGCACATATAATTCTTTAATGATTGTAAACATGTATGCTTTAATCTTCAGAACTACAGTGTATTTGAAACATATTCATAACTGGATGTGTAACAAGAAAGCATATTATCCGAATCTGAAGCCATTGTTTGGATTCACAAGCAATGCAAGACGTCTTGGCGTGAAGTCATTTTTATTTGCATTTGAATAAAAAGTGACATCGGCTGTCCTTTAATACACAGTATGGAATGTTAATAATTTTCAAAATCATCGCGCTTCAGCAGACAAAACAAGAAACATTGTTGCAAAAAACGATTGCATTCATATACAGTACAGTGGGCATGTACATAACACAACAGGGAAACTGCAACGCTTACATCTTACTGTATTATGTATACAATTTAAAAAAGTCATCAATCTTCTTCTGCTTCCCATTTTTACCTTTTAACACAAACACTTCAATCTCGTCTGCGACACACGAGCTAGCGTCTGAAAATGGCTCTGCTACACGGGTGCTGGGCACGTAACCAAGTCACCTGACCAAGTCGACCAATGGCGCGACTGATGGCGTGACCCGTAACCAAGACACGTGACCAAGTTGACCAATGGCGCGACCGATGGCGTGTCACGTGACAAAGTCACACGGCCAAGTCGACCAATAGCGCGACCGATGGCGGCTCATGTGACCAAGTCGACCAATGGCGCGACCGATGGCGGCTCACGTAACAAGACACGTGACCAAGTTGACCAATGGCGCGACGGATATATCGATATAAACAACAAAAATGGCCGGCGGGGGATGAAAAGGAGCACCGTAATAACCGGATTCTCGTAATAACCGGGTATCGTACTAAACGGTATTAATTATACATAAAAAGACTAGAAATGTGCAAGGGAAATGGAAATAGCATCGTAATAAGCGGTACTATCGATATAACCGATATCGATATAACGAGACTTTACTGTATTTCTTTATCTTATTTTTTTGTGCACATCAGTTCTGAAAAATGACCAAAAATACTTAATTTCCTGTGCATCAGGCTCGATGAACCTTTCAATTCACTCAAATCTATCTAGACTATTCATAAAGTCAAAATAAAATGTTATTTTTTTACCTCAACATTCTTCAGTTTAATATATGCTGATGTCTTGATCATGTAACACGGATTGGTGGTTCCAACAACATAGTTCTATTTCAAAGATCTCCCCTGCAGCTCATTCCACATGGGATGCAATGCTTTCGCTGATTCCTGCTTATTAATTAAGCTTATACAGTGAGACCTCAACTGACAAACACCTTATCTTACAAACCTTTCGTCTTACAAACGTCAACTTTATGACAATTAAACCTTATAATAAGCACTATTTTCATAATACACACCCACCACGGCTGGCGGAGTGATCTTCGGCGGAAGCACACTACCGAACAGCACCAGAGGACCTAGCACATTATTATACATAGAATAAGGTATGTTGTGTGTAGTTTTAAGGCTTATTTCGTTGAAAAGTATATTTTATGGAAACCCGGGAACGGATTATTCCCATTTTAATGGTTTCCGATGGGATTTTTTTTTTTTAGATACACACTTTTTTCCTTACACACTCTGTCTGGGAACCAATTAAGTTCGTAAGTTGAGGTCTCACTGTAGAGCTCAAACATAATAGAAGCCTTTCAATGCAGAAAAAACTTAAGAAGACGGTTTAACTTCTTCAACTCTTTAACACGGTTAACCCAGTGCATCAATTTCCTTGACGAGTCTTGCTAAAAACAGCCCGGAAAGCCATCAATAATGACACCTATGCACTTTCCATGCGACCCAGAACCCTGACCGACCTGCTATTCCCTCCCACCCGGTCCTCGGCCGTGCCCCCTTGCAGTCGCAGCTGATGAACTAGAGTTCACTGAGCAGTGAGATGCAGCTGATTGATTGGAAGCCAGATAGGCGCCTGCATCGTTCCACCGAGGGCAGCAGGGAGGATGGCCGGGCCAGTGCATCCCATCTCAACCATTTAACTTGGCCCAGAACCTCCCATTTTCCCAGACAGTTTCACTGCACTAAATCACGAAAGTAAAACAACATCACTGAACCTTATGTGCATTTAGGGACAATAACATATAATAGACGGTATATGTGCAGTGCAATGAAATGATATGTTATAAAGAAGTAGCAGGAGGGCTCTTATGCGTGTTTCCAGACAAAGCTCCACCATCTACGTGTTGATGTCAGCAGAAAGGTTTTATGTACACACACTATTCATAATGTACACTCATTGGCTACAATATTAGGTACCCAAGCACAATCTAATGAAATCCAAGTTATACATCAGTCGATGGATTGATTGATTGATTGATTGATTGATTGATTGATTGATTGATTGATTGATTGATTGGTTGATTGATTGATTGATACACATTCACACACCATCTGGGATTGCAAGATTCATCAACATCAAAATCAAATGGGTCTTCTTTTATTACTCAATTTGATTGAGATGGTGTTTAAAAAAATACAACAGCAGAAGATAATATGACCTTCAGAAATTATCCAATTTTTGTTAACTTGTACATTTTGCTACGCTCCAATCTGTGTTAACATTGCACTGACATTGGCAGACATACAGTACAAAACAATTTTATCCATAGTAGCCAGATTTTATCCGGGAGATATTAATAATAATACATTCAATTTCTAAGCGCCTTTCACAGCTCTCAACAACACTTTACAGTCACAGGGTAAGATTTCTTTTTTTTCTGCGGGTGAACAGCGGCAGCCATTTGCGACAGCGTTCGTATTCATCACCCGCGACAAGCACAGTGCGTACAATGATGCGGCATACCTCTACAAGACTATGGGGGTCTCCACTAAAACTGAGCGTTTTATGTCATGGCACATATTCATTCCTTGTGTGTTCTACATACTTGGCAATAAAGATGATTCTTATTCTGATTCTGATGAGATAGTGCAGGTGTTAAACGAAGCACATATCACCAACCGCCCCCATTTGGAGTTCATGCTCAAAGAAAGGCCCAGCTCCCCCATTGACAATCTGTAGGAAGGACAAACTTTTTTGTAAAGTGGCTGCCGAGCAGATGAGGAAACCCTAAACCGTTTATTAGCGGCACTTTGCACCCTTCAGGCCGAGTGGAGCCACTGTAAATAATAGCTGTCGCAGGCGCGGCTGATAAGTCCACTCAGAGTGTGATTTAAAGCGGGGGTCACAAACTGCAGAGCGCTTGCTCCCTCCAACGATGGCCAGAAATGGGCGTCGAGTCTAAATGACGCTGGTATGACGTGCGCCTGGAACCGTGTGCGCTAACAAGGGTTTCTATCTTTTTTTGGATTTGTTTTCAGAACGAGCCAGGGAGGAAGCAAATTTCCCCTTCTCTGCTGACGTCCAATGTGCTGGTGGTATGAGCCGGAGAAAATGCACACCATCCACCTAGTGAAGTGTCAATTGAAGGAAAATCGGCATTAGCGTAGGTCGAGAAGGTTGGATGTATACGTGTAAATATTTTTGACATGTATTGCGACAGGAGACCACCATCTACCACACTTCTAGATCTCAACTCCGAGGAAAGATGATGATTTTAAAAACCACACCCGTCCTTTGCCCTGAAGGAAAGTGGCAATTTGAACAGCAACCGCACCTCAGCAAGTGTTTTTGTGCCTAAGCCTTGACCTGTGCTGTTGATATGTGATAGCATAACATCATTAAATTTAGGAACAAGTTGGGAAACCCCGACTGTGGATTTCAAAATTTGCAAGGGAACTAGTTCATTGGTTACAGCAACACATGGCGTACGGGTAGAAGCTTTTGTTGATTTTTCACCCAGAGTATTGCTGTAGTTTGAGAATAAAGTCATTACCTCTGCTGTAAATTTGAATGGCCACAAAAAGCCTTATGTTATATGGGATAAACAAATACTGACAATCTGACCCAATGTAAGCATTTTTACACAATTCCAACCAAAGCAGACTCGATTGTCGGATGGCTTTCAGAAAATTCCCTGGGCAATTATTATTATGGTGTGGGATGTGCTAATTGTGATATTTATTCAGCACTCCAGTGACACTATTGAAAGTCACAAGATTTCTTGCTTGGAAATCTTTTTTTGAGTCGCGATCTGAATTGTTGCCAAATGTAGTGACATAGTTGATAACCTGGCCACCAGAGTAGGGTTACTTGTCACATGGCCTGGCATCGCTCATCAAGACTACTCAGACAATCATAATATCCCAATTACTTATATGCCAAAAAATAAGCACCTTCCTCTTCTAGATGCCTCTCTTTTCTCTGTATGATAAAACATACTGGAAACAGACTAATACGATTGTTTTGCAATCGTGTATTTGGTTTAACTCACCGTATTGGGCAGACTTCACTGATAAACAGTCAATATATGTTCCATGAAATACAAGATAAATGGATTGAGGATCCCAGAAAAAAAACTTGGTAAAAATTTAAAGTGTGAATAAACAACTAGAAAACATATAATAGCTAACACAAAAAATCATTACTTTGCTGATCTATAGCTGATGATATGAAAATATGCAACATTTGAGCTGCCTCATCAATTGTAATATCAGTAATTATCACTAGATGACAGCCATGTAATAATTGTTAACATACTGGGTCTTATTCCATCCTGCATGATGACAACATGTAGGCAAAATATTTTTTTTTATATTTCAAATGATACAATTTCAGGAGAAGAAATATCAGAAAAAAATGAAGAAGAGTGTGAGTTGAGTTTGCCAAATTCGTTCTTGTATTTCATGTTGGTTTCTTGATCAGTGATCTTGTGCCGTCCTTGAATTATTATGATTTTTTTCTGCAAAGGTGGCCTTTGGAACCAGGGGGAAATAAATTGGTTAGGGGTTAATTTGATGGGTGAGGAGGGTGGAGTATATTCCATTAGATTAGATTAGATTAGATTATATTAGATTAGATTAGATTAGTTTTTTATTTGTCTCACAGTGGAGAAATTTACATTTCACAGCAGCAAAAACAAAATACAGGAGCTACTGTAAAGTCAGCCACTCTCGCGGCGCCATATATGCATTATGTATGCATTATTTTGTACATGAAAATTTAAATATATTAAGGGCAAATATTCTACACTTAAGCACGTTTTATCCATACATTCTTGTGATACGTCAGCCCCCCATCCATACTTTAAGTCACATTTATTTTCACATTTGGCTTTGAATGACCAAAGCACATGATGAGAGGGTACAGAGAAGAGCCTTGTGGTTGGTCGGAAATTTCCACATGAACAAATTAATTCTCACATAAAACATAATGAACTTGGCTGCAAATTAGTTCTTTAAGAAAGTCACAGAAGGAAGAAAAAGCGGAGCTCAAACTTAAGCACATAATTACCCCAATTGGGCAAATACAGGCCTTGAGGGAGGGAATTTATTTGGAAAAAAAAAAGCACAACTTTATGACAAAGTCACCTGCATGTTGCCTCGCTGGTACTTTACAGCACTTAGCCTGTAGGGCTGAGGTCACACCGGTGACATCACTGTCTCCAGAAATGTGAAGGAAAAGGGTACAATGGTGAGCCACACAGTCGCGAAACTTCATGGCCTTAGCGCGGAGGAAATGACTTCACGCTCTCGATTTTTGAACAGGGCTTACCACTTTTACCCGTGGGAGGTGGCCAGGCGTGAGACGGGCATAATTATATCCAATGTAAGATGGAGGCACCTCTTTGGGCTTTTTGTAAACCCCAGCAGCTCTCCAGACACCTGTATTTTTCTTGCAACACCTGGCTGTTTGGAAATGGGGAAGGTCCTGCACAGTTGAAAAATGTGTTGTGAAGACAGAATTTTTCGGTGGCCTTACAAGTCTTTAAAAAAAGAAAAATCCCGTTTGGAGTCATGCCATGGTCCTGTAAATAAACATTGAGAAGAACTGTCACATTATATATATATTATATATATATTATATACAGTAAAGTCTCGTTATATCGATATCGGTTATATCGATAGTCCCGGTTATATCGATACTATTTCTATGCACGCACTGAGAAAATTACATGCAAACAGGGTCGGATATATCGATAGTCCCGGTTATATCGATATATATATATATATATATATATCTCTCTTGGCAGTCCATCGAAGTCGAGGATGACGTCGCTTCCATTGCTTTGTGGGGTATTGGACAGTGGTTATTGGCGCTGGCGGCGATGCCACTGTAGGTGACTATGAAGCCCGATTCTGGAGCCACAAATCCTGCCACATTCAGGACATGTGAGGCCAGGACCGGGCTGGCGAGACGGTACTGAAGCAGCACAAAGGTGTCTTTGCTCGTGCCGCACGATCCTCCTCTGGGTGCGCTTGTCTTCAAGTTGTGTCACCCCTTCGTGGCATAAGGAGCGCCACAGTGGCCTGTTCGCTGCAGCAGACTCCAGATCGCTGGGCTTGATGTTGCAGTTCTTTAGAGTCTGTTTAAGCTGGTCTTTGTATCGCAGCTTAGGACCACCAGGCTTCCTCTTCGCTGACAAGAGTTGTCCATAAAGCACCTGTCGAGGTAAGCGGCAGCTAGGCATCCGGATGACATGTCCAACCCACCGAAGTTGCCTCTTTGCCAGTATGGCCTCGATACTGGTGGAGGCAGTGCGTTGAAGGATGTCGGTGTGTGGAACACGATCCTGCCAGGTGATGCCAAGGATTCGTTGGAGGCACCTGATGTGGAATGCATCAAGGCGTCTCACATGGCGTCGATAGATGGTCCAGGCTTCTGCGCCATATAGCAGCGTGGACACACACACTGCTTGGTAGACTGCGACTTTTGTTGGAGTTCTTAAGTGGTTGTTTTCGAACACACGAGTACGCAATCTGCCAAAAGCTTTGGAGGCTTGATGGAAATATATATATATATATCAGTGACGTGCGGTGAGGTTCATGGCTGGTGAGGCACTGACCTCATCATAGTCAGATTTACAAACATGAACTCTACAGTAGTAGAGTAGTTTATTCACCATGTGATTGGCAACAGTTAACGTATTTTGTTTAAAATTTCATGTCAGCATTCTTTATATGTACAAACTGTAGCATAGAAAAAAATAATAAAAAAAAACGTTTTTATCGTGTTACCTTTACTTGTAAATGAAGTCCATGCGCCGCTACTTCTGAAGAAAGGCATCGATAACTTCTTTGTAGAAGCCTTCCTTATCTTTGTTCCTTATCTTTGTTCAGTTTTAAAAGTCTCTCTGTCTCAACGTAGATCACTGCCAGTGAAGAAAGTCGTCCTTGATCAGTCCTGTTCCGACTGTATGTTTTCAGTGCTGAGAATGACAATCTCGTCTACTTCTACAGTAACAAATAGAGCTGCACCGATCTCCTTTTTAATGTCATTTCTAATGACATCACCAACTGCTTCAATTAAATCGTTCTGTATTCTGTTTCACAGGCTAGAAAATACAATGGATGTCCCAAAATGACTCGCTAGCCTGTCATCTTTCTCAGCGAAAGCATGTAATAGTTCAACATAGTTGCCACGATTAGCAGAGCCTTTACTTTCATCATTTCCACGAAATGCCAGCTGTTGTTTGGCAAGGAAGCAGGTGGCATTGATGAGATCTTTTAAAATCTCCCGGTTCTCCTTTACCTTAGCATTGTGGATGCTGATGTTGAGTCTTCGCTCATTTTTGATGAGGCTCCGTTGTAAAATTTTCAGGTCACAATATCCCATTTGAGTCCAGACATTCAATCCAGCAGAAAAGGCGGTTTCTTGCTGAACATCCACACAGCCAGCCTTTTCGTGTGTACCAGTCCGCCTGAAAAGAGCGATTATTGTGTCCCGTTGTCTGAAGCAAACCTTTTAGCTCCGGTGTTGGTCTTCCTTTAATTATTACCTCCTGCTTCGATTGAAAGTCCAGTTTAGAAAATTCTTTCAATTTAGATATGTAATCCTCCATTCTGAAAGTGAGGCCAAGCAACACGAAAAAATGATTGCAGGGTTGCACTTTACTTGCTAATTGTTTACTGTAGCTTTCTGTGTCTAATTCTATTATTCTGCAGACGTGGAGTCGGAAGTATCTCTGGAATCACAAGCGCCCCCTGTCATGAGGCGGGAGAACTGTTTGCCTCACCTACACACAGCGTTTTGATAAAAATAAAACAAAATAAACACTGTAGTACAGTGTTTATAATGTACAATGACTCTACATTATATACACCAGCTAAACTGTAGAAATTTAGTTCATATACTAAACGTGTTTGAACGCTTTAATAGCGATATGCAGAAGGACAGCAATGTGGTCTCACTGCAGAGCAAGCCAGCACAGTAAGCATAGTGATTGCGCAATCCATGTTGAGGCTCAGCCGGCTGCTGCCTCACCGCTCGTCTCTACTTAGTATTTGAACGGTAAATGTGAAAATTCAGCGATTTTGAAAAAAATCCTAAAACGGTGAAGGTAATTGCACAAGAACTTTAAAGTACAAATCACTAAATACATATAACTGTTTAATTTATTTTTTCATTTGATATTTCCATGACAGATTTCCATTATATATATATATATATATATATATATATATATACAGTAAAGTCTCGTTATATCGATATCGGATATATCGATAGTCCCGGTTATATCGATCCTATTTCTATGCACGCACGGAAAAAATTACATGCAAACAGGGTCGGATATATCGATAGTCCCGGTTATATCGATATTTTTTCGGACTCCCTTGAATATCGATATAACGAGACTTTACTATATATATATATATATATATATATATATATATATATATATATATATATATATATATATATATATATATATATATATATATATACATCCATGGTAGGCCACGATTCTCACCCAATATCAACTGGGATAAGCTTCAGTTCACCCAATGAGTACAGCCGCAATACAAAATGGATGATGACTGGACCGAGACAGGAGCTAAATCGGGCCCGGCCAGATCTGAAGTGTTCTGCTGGTGGAAAGAATTGTATGTGCAGCTTTTCCCGGTGTCAAAAAGGCTTCTTGTGTTTCTGCCTCTGCCCACAGACTTTGCTTTTTTGATTCTTGTTCTCAAAAGCACAACGTTGAGGTCTGTGAGGTTGTTTTCTGGCCCGTGGGGAGGCTTTAGGGGTGGTCTTGCAAAGCTTTGGCAATCTGCTCAACGCCCGATGCTCGCCTCACAGAGGCGTTCATAAGACTTAGCACATTTTCCGCTGATAAATTACAATTCCGTCAAGCTTTAGTTTGGCCACTGACCCAAGGCCTATAGTGACCTTCAACAAAGAACTGCGGGGTTGGAGCAGGATGGAGAACACCTCTGGACTTTCTCTCATGATGATCAAGTTGATTTGTGGTTACGGCAACTTTTTAATCTCCCTTGGAAATCATCTGAATTTCATCTAGTGTGAAAGAGCCTGTTTGGGTTCATTTAATCATGAAAATAATCAGAACCAAGCACGTTCGGTATTTTCGTAGCTCAGAAATCAGCAGGATCTGACGCGCTCAATTCGAGAGTCAACACGGTCACAAGCTGGAGACAAATAAAGTCACAAAAGCTCATAAACGCACACAAACACAAGCCAAAGTCTTCACAGGTTCACATATAGTACATGCCCACTTTCTACCACCCAGCGGGAGTGTGTTTTCGTAGATCATTTGAAGCCGAAATATGTGAGCTGTGTGAGTCCTCTTATGAAGTTCTGCCAGGAGGGAACACAGAACTGCTGAGAACCTCGATGAAGGCTAAAATTCCCAGAATCCAGCAGGGCCAAGGAACATCCCTTCCCTTTCCCCCCTCTCTTTTTTAACATTAATATTTTTTTAACTGATTGCAGTTTTTATTGTAGCCCAGATACAAATACGTACAATGCACTAGCGATACAGTCTAACTTAGTCAGGACTTGATATCACTGTGTTTTGTGAGTGAGTGAGTGAGTGAGTGAGTGAGTGAGTGAGTGAGTGAGTGAGTGAGTGAGTGAGTGAGTGAGTGAGTGTGTACACAATTTTAGCTCCCAAAAACATCAATTCCAATCCAATCAATTTCCCTTACATAATAGAACCATCTAAAATATCACATTCACAAATACCACAGCTAATAAATTAGCAAAATAATACTTTAGGTGGTGGAACATTCAAATAAATGGAATTACATTGAAAAACAAAAAGAATTAACATACGGTCCCATTATACTTTCCAAAAATTTCAAATGCGGCTGAAATAAAATGCGCCTGAAATAAAATAATAATAATAATAATAATAATACGTTTTATTGGTTTTAAAGGTTTGCTGCTTTTGTTAAAAGATTGTGTATTACATTATTAAGGTAGCATGACAATTGTAGTAAATACATACAGTATTTTCCTTTTGTAAGGAGGGAATAATACTTGAAATGTCTTAACATTGTAATCATTCATCATCATTGTAATTTAGATACTTGTTGGCAAGCTAGTTAGCCCATTAGCTAGCTAGCTAGTACTGTAGAAGTATGGACGGACATGCACAATATTCATCCCAGGAGAGAAATGTGTTTCTCACAGCACCAATATTAGCAATTACAGAAAAAAATATAATCGCAAAAAGGCAGTCCAATTTAAAGAATACAACTTAAAGTTTGAAAAACATCAATCAGTGTGTTGTTTTCAATAATTTATTTTAGTGGTTCCTAATTGCTAATGTCCATACAAAGATAATAAACATATTATTATGAATCCCTTTCTGACTGTGTCCTTGTAAAGACTTTTTTCCACCAGAGTACAATAGTCTTGGAAGAATTACTCATGGTCCCTAAGTGTAGATTTCATTTTGTTGAAAGCTGCCAAATATTCGGCTTTCCATATGTTGTAACTTCAACATTGTCATGAGCGACTTTTCAAATTTGATATAAACGCTTTCCCGGACTCTACTTACTCGGTGAAGCCATCTCTGGTGAAACCTGAGCTGCGTTTAAGCTGTCGCGCAATAAACCCCCAGCCCTAAAGTGAAAGCCTCCCATGTTGATGGGCAGTTAAAACACGTGGGGTCTCAAATGTTTGCTGTCACACCGGCTTTGTCTCTCCACCAAGCACCTGGATGACAGGAGAGGGAGACAGTTTGAATCCCTTCATAGTCGTTTTCACAACGCCTCTGGGCATTATCCAAAGACGGGACACTCTGCTTCTTTTACAGGATGTGCCCTTTTATATCCAAAACACAACCAAGTGCCATATTTGGAATAAATCCATAGTGAGTGTTTCACTACAACAGGACTTTGTCGTTATGTTTTTTTTTTTCTCCTCTGAGCCCTTCGATTACTAAAAAGTGCCCTTCTCAGCACCAGCCAGTCTGGCTGCACTTCCTGTCCCTCACTTAGCCCGCGCACGTTGTTATTAGGCCCACCAAACGGCCCTGATTCACTGGTGGTCTCAGCTAATAACGGTCACTGATGGACGGCTCTCGCCGCTCGTGGCCTTGGGCTTCACGAGACATCCAGCAAACGAGCGAGCCAAGCACTCGTCCATGTAGCACATGCTGCCGTAATCTGAGAATAGAATGAAATAAACTTTAATGGTTTAAAATGCACCTCATTAAGAGAAACGACTTGGGGTCCACCGGCCACTTTTGAGATACTGGGCTATAGGGTTCCTTAACTGGCCTGTGGAGGGACGTTTAATGGGGTCTAGAGAGGGTAATCGGATCTGTGGAGTTAATCTGGAATAGTCAAGAGATGTTTACACCTCAAATGAGGTCTGAATGTTCTCCAATGCACACTGGGTAGATTATAGTTTCAGCGCTGTTAGAACCAGTGTATTCCCTTTAAATGTGATTTGCACGATTCTTCAAGCATGTGAAGCCCTAAACAGATGTACTATGTGATATTGGCAAGTTTGTGGAGAGTTAACAAACCACAAGTGAAATTGCCTGAAATTGTACAGTTCAGAGCACAATAAAAATTCCTGGAAAATATGCCTGAAAAGTCAAATCACATTCACGTTTTGAATGTTGAAGAATTTTAGAATTTACTGTTCACATCAGGGTACCACGAAGGGTAATATGGCTTTCTCCAATTTATGCTTTGAATCAAGTCATTTTTGTCAAATAATATCATTTTCATTTTTAAGAACTTTCAATTTTTTGGGGTCCAGTTGATTTTATTTTATGCAACCACTTGATGAGATTAAAAAAAGGTCATTTCAACAAAAACGTTTTCAGTGTGCACAACATGGACATATTGTTTCTCCTTTACACAAAAAAGAACATAGAATTGTGTCAAGGTATTACACAAAATTAAATTGTCTGATTCCAGATATATTTCAAGGACATCAACTTGAAAAAAACGATTTGTTCATGTTTACACATAATTATTTTGTGCAAGCACTTGATAAAATACAACGGAGTCAGGGTACAAAGGGTGACTTCAAGTTAGAAAGATCATAAAATGTGATTTCATGACCTCAACAGTTTGACTGAAAAAAAAAACGATGATTTTTTTTTGCATAAATATTTCCTGTGGGAAAATTCATATTTGCATGCAAATTTCTGCAGGTTGACTGACTTTTCTTCAGATGTTTGGTGACAATTTGTCAAATGATTCTTCACATTCTCTAACCATATTTCTGCTCCCATTCATTGCCATGTACCTATTTCCCCCAAAAAATGCCATTATCAAATCGAAAGCTGAGTCAAAAACTCACGTGATAACTCGCCCGAGCACTGCAGCAAATGATTCATTTCTTAGCACGGAGCATTGTGATCGATCACATGCGCCTAAAACATTATTTGATAGCATTGGCTGCCTGGGTTGCGTTGCCTACCAAAAACAAAAGGAGACCCACAATTTGGATAATATGACTTGAGGTTGCAGCTATGTAAACTTTCTTAACTCTAATAATAAAAAAACAACTCTGATAGCATCCAGACGTGGCTTCCACATGTGGATCACGACAGTGTCTGTTTTTAATATAACGTGCTTCTGAACTTGGAGTAGTCGGCTGTACAATGACTTGTCACCAGTAGCATCTTTGCACCCCTGACACTTGAGTTTCCCAACTTTTGGGCCAGAAAGTCACCCTGCGGTTTACTCATTAGCCTGAAGAGGTACGTTATATTGCATGTTGGGTGACTCCGACTGTAATCTTCTGACAGTGCAAGATTGCCTGACTGATGGTTCCACGCAGGGGTTTCACATTCATCAAGGTGGTGATTAATAGACTAATGAACGCAGGTTAGTAAGCCTGCAATATTTTCTCAAACACAACTGCGGTATTGTGATACTTTTTATTGCATGACTATAAAAAAAAGAAGATCTCCCAGAGGACCTTGCAAGTGTCTGTTTGCTGACGCAGTACGAACTCCCAACCTCCCCACCCAAAGCAAGAATTAAGACGCTCTTTTTTGGCAATTACTATTTATAAAAAGCACATTCCTTCCAGTATTAGCGATTGTGTGTTTACGAACAGAGGTCCCGCTGAAAAATATGTTCTTAGGGGTGCAGCCTGAATTCCCTAATTCCCGAGGGTCCACTGAAAGTGGCCGTCTCAGGCCTCAGAGAGGGAAGGGGATGGGGAGGGAGATATGAGAGCGTGCGGCACTCCAAAGCCCCTCGCCTCGACTTCACAAACAGCCCAGCCCATTCCACTCTTGGCAAGGACTTTCACTCTGTTGCTCTGTTTCCCCTTTGGCAAATGTGAAGTGCTTGCGGGGAGATTTGGGACAAGTTGAACCCTGCTGGCTTGGAGAGCAAATTCATCATGCAGTAATTCAGGTTGCGGTCACCGGCTTGTAGTTTGTTCTTTCTCATCAGCGACCTCGTCAGGTTCTGACACTCAGCTAGACATCATCAGTTCACTGTGGTGTAGGCTGTCACAATCCTGTCTGCTCGCTTAGTCTGCTGATAAATTGTGTTTCACATTAAGTCATTCTGCCATTTTTTTAGGTTCAATCACAGGTTGCAATTTCAATTTGTGCCAAGTGTTGGCACAAAGACGACCATTAGTCGGCTCGATGATGAAGCTGAAGGAGATCTGAAAGTACGTACTTTGGGTGGTACTTGAAGCAGGCCACTTGAAGTGGGATGGATTGGACAATATTCTTCATGCCTCTGGTGTCAGCAGCACGCCAGCGTTCACACGGCTCCTTGGATTCATCGTAAAAATCCTGCTGTAGTACAACTTTCCAGACTTTATGGACATGCCCCAATGTTTAGTATGCATCAGGATGTTCACACTCCCAGCCAAACAAAACAGACCTACAGTCCCACGTGAGATCAAGCGTGGTCCTTTAATAATTATTGTTTAAAAGAAGAGCTCTTGTTTCATAGTCGGTACTGAGAACAGTGATACCAATACTTGTGAAATTATTTGTTTCTGAAATAAATTTCTCATCTGGAAAGAGTTGTAAGTCGAGACGCATTTTCCACGTATATGCACTAATCTGTTCCAACTAAATATGAAAAGATAAGTGAACATGATTAGACTATTGAACAATAAATGAGAATTATGCATACTGTAATGTAAAAAAACAAAGCACACAGAATAAAAATTATGGTCATTTAACTTTTAACTGTGGCCTTGTCATTTTTTGCCCTCTTTCTCTCATGTTCTCTTTCAGAAGAGATTTTTGCCTGTCGTTTGCTTTTGTTTTGTAACTTGAAAATGTCGGATTAACCGTTGTTCGTCAGTACTGTGTGTATATTTTGGGAGATAGAAGTTTGTTCATCAGATACAAGCCTTATTGCCAATGTCCACAATACAGGGCATAATTTAAATTACCTGAAAAATACGGTTTTGATGTTATTAAAAACAAATTATTGATACTTACTATGAAGATCAACAGCGAAATGTTTGAATCCTCCTATAACAGTCAAACCAGGACACTGCACACCTTTCAAAAGGTGGTGATTCATACATTCATGAAAAAGCACTTTAGTAATCAAGAAAACATATACTGTAACTATCCAGTCTTTATTGGTCATAGTTCACAACATGTGAACATATGAAAATAAGATCGGTGACCCTTTCTTGTCTCTCATTTCCCTAGTGCTTTGTGTACTCCTCAGGATGTTGAGTTGAGTCAGGATGTCTGATTTCTTGAGCACCGCAGCTTTATCTGTGTAATCAAGTTACGGGAGGGGCACGATGGCCCCGCTTAGCCGGAGCAATTGTGCACTGCTCTCACTCTCTCAGCGCAGTGAAGTTGGCGTCCATCAGACACACACCTTATTCCTATTTCTACACTCATAATTTCAATTCCACCCTTGTTGAATCTTGAAACACAACACGATTCCCACTTTCAGCAGTCTGACCGGAGGTGCATACTCAGTCGAACAATAATTTGAAGCATATATTGGGATGTCTTAACTCAGTCACACTTATCACTGACATGATGCTGCATATGACATGCGGTCCGCTCTTTTTTGGCCGTAGTTAACCAGCCTCTTAAAGTGAGGTAAATCTTTTTTTTGTCCTATGTTATGAGTGGTCCATGCAGGACCATATTGATACAGATTGTATTAAGATTGTAATTAATTGCGCTTGAAATGACCCGTGCTCTTATAAAAGGCAGGTTTTGAAAATGACGTGACCAGAATCGGTGACAGATTATTTTCTTCCAATTGATGCCATATCAGAGTTTCAAGTATACAGAAAAAAAGTTACTCGCAAACATTGAATTTTGATTGCAAGTAGGGGAAAGAAAAGGGCCCCCTGACTGGAAGTTTGCTCTTCGGTGACCCTTAGCTTTGTAGGTTCTCCTCCAAACGGAATAAGGCACAAAATGACCAAGAACCCACAAAATACATTTACACAGATAATCTCTCGATGATTGCTGATCTCACGACATCATGCTGGATGGAGCCCACATTTCGGGTCACTTTCGGGGCACATTTTCCATGAAAATTCTTGTGAAATTCTGCACCCCATGAACTCCAAAGAGCCCTAAAAGCTGAAAAATCAGAAAGAGAATCGCAAAAGCACTTGTCAGCTCTTTAATTTGCACTGAACCTCTAAAGAGGGTCCACCCATTTACAAGTGAAATCTCTTGCACATAAAAATTTGTGGCAGGTCATGGAGTTAAGTTCACATTCATTCGTTGGCCCGAAATGAGTTGATGGGCTCGTCACTAACAAATCAGGCACAATATTCCGGGCTTTTGGGGGGCAGAAAAGTAACAACAGAGGCAAATGGAAAGTGGGAGGGGATAGGTAGGTGGTGGTCCTGTAACAACAATGATGTTTCCTTGCGCCCCAAGGTATTTTGGGAATTGACGTCTAGACGATAGCGCTAAAAAGGCCCATTAATCACAGCAGACTGTGGGATCCAGCGACTCGCGCCAGTGGAGACCCGAGATGCATGAATAGCAACAGCACAATTTCATGTTTTACAGGCTGTATATTACCCATCGCAAAAAATATTACGGGGTTTTCCTCGACCACGGTATGCACACCGCATGTTTGTTTTGAGTGCAAGATGAAAGAGGCGAAACAGCCGTAGTCATTTGCCGGGATGCAAGTCATCATCAAGCAATCTGTGATTTCTTGACCTCAAAATTGCATATTTCTACGGAAGAAAGTTGAACAAAAGGGCAGCATGGTGGGTTAGAGTTTAGTGTTTATTGCTCGCAGCTCTTCGGCAGGCTCGATCCTCTTCATTTGAATCAGATGTATGAGACGTTTAAATGCGTGGAATGATAATAATGAAGTTAAGACTATATTTTATTATATTTATTGATCAAAGGCTTTATTCGGAAAAAGGTAGATTTTTTGGGCATGTCTGTATATTATAACGCATGGTGAAACTGTATTGTCCAAGCCTTGAAAGCTGAACATTTTAAAGGGCGAAAAAGGAAAATAACTAAAAAAATCTGATGTGCTCGAAAAATAAACAAATCATCATCAAAAATATGTTGAAAAACACTTAAAGCTATCATTGATGAACATTTTGCTGATGACCACTGTGTTGGCGGATCCCGCGCTCGGATTGTATAGCAACCCCACAGAGCTCAAAAATTGACCACTGACCCCCAATTCAACTAGAAATCTCACAAGGACCATACTTCTTCACATGTTACAGAGTGAAAAAAACAATCACATTTAAATAATACATCATATGAAATCATAAAATGTTCTGATGAATACATGTATTTATTTGTTTTGTATGTGAACGAATGTTGAATACAAAAAAAACAAATATGGATGACCTCATTCATCGTTTATACGTGAATTAAATGAAACTATGAAAACCTCCATTGAATGTTTCGTCAATTCAAAATTCTTATTCTCATCATCTTGTTTTGCCGTTGTGTGTTTACATTAAAAATCACATATAGGAAAAGTTCAACGCGCTGGAGTTCTCTGAGGCTTTTTTCATTGGACATTTCCTTTTGTGTACTGCGGGTTCATGCGAAGCAAGTGCCCTCATCAAGTCCTTATCATTAGGAAGCATGCCGAGTGACGGATACTCGTAAAAACCTCTGGAGATCTCACCAGTTCTTCTACAGTGCAAGGAAGTGGCAGGAATGCTTTGGTCAGCACTCACACGTGCGCATGTACACACACAGGTATGTCCAACTCTCTGATTCATGCCGCTTACAGGCCTGGGGTAGGCGAAGAGGATGGGAGAGATAGGAGCCTTCTATTGTAAGGAAATGAATTGAGCAAAAAAACAAAAACATAAACTTGGGAAAGAGCAATATCCACCTGATGGGAAGATGCTCTCAATTTCCAAAACCATCTCACTTTTCTTCATTTCAATTAAAGCGACACATTTAAAATGGAACGCAATACAGAAAAACGGGCTGTTTGTGTGAATGACGTTGAGTTGAATAACGGTTGTTCCAGCGTGCTGCCCTCATATTAGTGTTCATATATTATTTTTAATGAACTATGTTTTCATAAGCGTTTTATGATGAGACACTTTCATCCTTATTCATTCACGTCTATTGCTTGTGCCTTCTAACTTGAACACTTTTTTTGGCGACTGGGCGCCTGGTTGACTTCAAAGTATTGTTTTCTTCAGAATGTCAAAGCATCATTCACAGCTCAACTTCCCGTCAGGTAATCATTACGATATGTTAAATGCTTTGACCCCCAGATAACATTGTTTCCTTGACTTTGCGGAATTTGAGATTGGACTCACTCCGTCCAGTCAGTTTTGGCACCCTTTTTTTTTTTTTTTTTTTTTTTTTTTTTTTTTATGAAACGGTTTTGCACATTTACATTTGCACAGTATACAGTTGACACTTTTATTTTGTTATGCTCAGAATATCTTATTTTCTATCCTTTCACCCCATCCCCTTTCAATTGCTGCTGTGGACTGCAAATTTCCCCATTGTGGGACGAATAAAGGTTTTCTGATTCTGATTCTGATTCTGTAGTACTGCTCTCCTCCCCATCTCATAATACTCACCCCCCAGAGGTACCTCCTACTCTACCCTCTCTCCTTTGCTCACTTTGAAATAAATCAATGCTGGTTGAAGTTCACTTGTAATAAATCAGACCTTGTCCTGGACCGGAGCCTGTCCAGTCAGCTCGAAGCTCCTGGCCTTCACTCAGGGTTAATTAAAGGTCTGATATAAAGCCCAGATGTGCTGGAGCAAAGGACTCCTGCACCCCTTTTCTTAAACAACTTTGGACTGTCCTTCGCTATCTCTCACCGCCGCACACCGTAGGCATGAATACAGTAGAACACGCTTACACCCAGGGACGCTTCCATTTGTGCTCGTAACACTTACAAAGGTCTCTGTGTATATGGGATGCATGATGCACGTCTCATGTTCTGAAAATGTGTATTTTGAACATCAGTTGAGCAATCAATCAGTGAATCTATCAGGGTTTGGTAATTATAATTTGAGGTGAGATCTCGAGTACAAGAAAAGTTGCCGTCGGACTTCCAAATTTTCATGTGAATATGTGGACAAAAGAAAATCCTACACGGCTGACCAAGTTGATGGATTAATGGGAGATTTTAAAAAATAGTATGAAGCAGAAGTACTTCTTATAGTTATGTGCAGTATCTAGAGCAGGGGTCGGGAACCTATGGCTCGCGAGCCATATATGGCTCTTTTGATGATTGTATATGGCTCGCCGACAAAACTATATACATATTCTCGTTTTTTTTCGCCGTTGATTTGCCGTTGAGGCTGCAGTTGGCGGAAAGCGCAATTTTGATTGGATGACACTGGCCGTCAGTCGAAACAGGTAAACGCCCCTTTAAATGAGCCCCACGAGTGCACTTCAGCTTGAATTCACCGAATGATTCATTAGCCTTTGAGGAGAGAAAATGTTCGAATTCGAATTTGCAATGAAACAACACCATCGATGAAACAGTCGAATGTCAGTGACATTTTAACAAGCCCTGTGTTAACGTTAGCATCAACATACTGCTGCGAGAAGTAGATTGCAGATAGCAAGTGTGGAAGCTTATGAGCCGTGCGCAGGCTAGCCAGCAGTAACTCCGCCTCCGGACCGGCAAGTTGAATTTCATTCCGATCGTTTGCCTGGATTTTTACTCATCACGAGGAACGGAAAAACATTCATGTTAACGGTGAGTACTATCACAAAGTTAGTTTAAATAATCCATTCTGATATTTTGTTGAAAAGTGACCGCGCGTGTTTGCGTGTGTGCGCACGCGCGCCCGTGTGTGAGTGTGTGTGCGCGCGCGCCCGTGTGTGAGTGTGTGTGCGCGCGCGCCCGTGTGTGTGTGTGCGCGCGCGCGCGTGGCTCTCGCTGAAGAACATTTCTAAATATTTTACTTTTATGGCTCTCTTAGTCAAAAAGGTTCCCGGCCCATGATCTAGAGTATAAAAGGAATGTCTGCAGTTTCGTGCATCAAATAATATTGCAGACAAATGCTGCAAAAATTATGAACCTATTTGCCAAAATTCTATCACGTGGGTGTCAAAGATTAAGCTTTCCGAAGTTTTGAAAAAAGGGGGTGTGAGAAGGGCTCTTTTACTGCTATCATATCCCTTCAAAACATGAACTTCACTGGACTTCATCTGTAGTTTGGCTCCTTCCTTGTCTAGTTATTGTCCATCATGAACCAATAACTGAAAGGTTCACAAGGGAATCTTGCATCGAGCCGACGTGTGAAGAATTGAACAACTTACTAGACTTTGAAACAGTGAAATACTTGGCTGCAGCAGTTTTTCGGCACTGCTAATAGTCCTTCACACAGTCCAGCACATCTCTGGGTTGTGAGGGCTGAGATTATTTCTGGTGGGAGTAAGGCGGCGGGTGGGGTGTGAGGGGTGGTGGGGGGGGGGGGGGGGGGGCGTACTAGCTGGGTTCAAAGGTCGCTAGGCATACTTTATTGCATGACGACTGAGAGGGGATTAGATGAGTAAGATATCACTCTGCTTTTTGGTCATGGCTGAGTGGGGTTAACCCACAGCGGCCCTGGGGCCTGGACTGAGAGGAAAGGGGAGGAGGGGTTGGAGAGGGTACCGTCGGGGCAGGGGGTGGCTCTGGGGACATTTGCTGGCTGATTTCTGATAGTTACAGAGGGGTCTGCGCTTGCCTTCCCCATCCACTGCAAATGCTCACACAGGAAATTGAAGGTCTGGCCTTCCCCTTTTCACACGAGCTCCACTTGCATGTAGAAGTTTTTGCACTCACTCAGACATTTAGAATGCAAGGGGGGGGCAGGGGGGGGGGGTTGAAAGAACTTGCCTACGCTGACTTTGTTCACACATCCAATTCAACGTACCAAGATAGTGGGTGCTCTTCCTTGCAAAGATTTTGTATTTTTATTGTATTTGTTGTAAAAGAAAGACAGTTGAAGACAATTAAAATGAAAAACATGTGCCAGAATGCAGAGGGAAGTGAATTGAAACAGCTCCACTGCGGTGCTGTAAAAAGTGTTTTACTGATATGCTTCAGAAATAAAAAAGTGAAACAATTACAACAAAATGAATCTATTTTGATTATTTTATACATTTGAAATACATCTGCATACACTTGAAAAACACACACCAGTGTCTGAAACTCATGATAAAAAGTAACCGGACACCAGGAAGACATATATATATATATATATATATATACCATATCTTCTAATAGTTGTCAAATAAGTAACAGACAAATGACTTCTCCCTTTATCCAATCAACAGCCAGGATGAATGCACCTTGGTTAAAATAGGAAGAAAAATAAACCTGCAGAGTTAATTGCTGATATGTGCCGAATATGCCCCACTCCCCCGCCCACAAACAACCCTTCCCCGCACCTCCTGCTGATAGGCCACCCGTGATGGCCGTCACACATGGTGTTGAAGATGGCATGGGTGTATTTTATCTGCTTAGGGCCACCAGGGGGGCTATTCGTCTTCCTGGAGAGCAGTGGGGGGAGGTCAGGGACGCTGCCTTTGTTTATCCCCCCTGTCAGTCAACGCGATGCACATCCCTGAAACATCTCCCACGTGAAAGTGGAGCACACTTACTTGCACTTTTGGGACATAGGGTTTGAAGCACTGCCTGAGGTGCCGGATACAGAGAAGCAACAATGCAAAAATGTGATTTTGTGATTCACGTATTGTATAAGTGGGATGGATTGTATAAATCAATTTTTCACTCCAATTGAAGTGTCAGAAGACCGCAAACCTCGGCTAAAAATCCTGTGGGTGGTGCTACTATCGATTTCCTGGAGCTAAGTTGCTATATATATAGTTATATATATATATATATATATATATATATATATATATATATATATATATATATATATATATATATATATATATATATATATATATATCCGCGTCTCACCCACCATGGGTGGTGTCTGTCCCCCATTTTAGCTCGGGTCCTCTACCAGAGGCCAGGAAGCAATCTTAAACCGGATCACATCTGCCAATTATTGGAAATCTGCCTTAATACTACGTATTTTCAATTTAGGGAGAAATTTTACAAACAAATTCATGGTTGTGCTATGGGCTCACCAGTTTCACCCATAGTGGTTAATCTGTACATGGAAGAGATGGAGAAACAGGTCCTCACATCCTTCCCGGGGACAAAACCTAGACACTGGTTTAGATATGAGGACGATACTTTTGACATAATTAAAAAACAAGAAATTCAATCCTTCACAGATCACCTCAACTCGGTAGACATCAACATTAAATTTACTCGTGAGGACATTAAAGAGAACCAACTAGCCTTCTTGGATTGTAAAGTTATTATAAAAGAGGACAGAGCGCTAAAAACAGAAGTCGTTAGGAAGGCTACGCACACTGACCAATACTTACTTTTTGATTCTAACCACCCTTTACAACACAAACTAGGCGTTATCAGAACCCTCCTGCATAGGGCTAAACTAATACCAACAAGCATTGAAGGTCCACCATCTAAAGGAAATGAGTGACTGCAAAGTAGTGGTTGGTGAGAGTGTAGCCAGACAGCATAAGTTGGTGGTGTGTAGGATGACGCTGGCAGTGAGGAAGATGAAGAAACCAAAGGCTGAAGTGACGACAAAATGGTGGATGTTGAAAAAGGAAGAGTGTTGCATGATATTTAGGAAGGAGGTAAGACAAGCACTGGGTGGGCAAGAGGTCCTTCCAGATGACTGGCAAACTACAGCGAACATAGTCAGAGACACGGGTCGGAAAGTACTTGGTGTATCGAGTGGAAGAAAGGTACATAAGGAGACTTGGTGGTGGAATGGGGAGGTGCAGGAGTGTATACAGAGAAATAGGCTAGCAAAGAAGAAGTGGGACAGAGACAGGACGGACGAGAGTAGACAGCAGTACAAGGAGATGCAGCGCACGGTTAAAGTAAAGGTGGCAAAGGCCAAACAAGAGGCCTATGATGACTTGTATGCTCGGCTGGACAGCAAGGAAGGTGAGACTGATCTTTACAGGCTGGCGAGACAGAGAGACAAAGATGGTAAGGACCTGCAGCAGGTTCGGGTAATTAAGGATAGAGATGGGAATGTATTAACAGGTGCCAGTAGTGTGATGGCAAGATGGAAAGAGTACTTTGAAGAATTGATGAATGAGGAAAATGATAAGAAACAAAGAGTAGAAGACGTGACTGTTGTGGACCAAGACGTAGCAAGCATTAGCAAGGATGAAGTGAGGAGGGCGCTGAAGAGGATGAAAGCGGGAAAGGCACTCGGGCCTGATGATTTACCAATCGAGGTACGGAAGTGTCTTGGAGAGGTGGCGGTGGTGTTCTTGACTGGGTTATTCAACAAGATCTTAGATGGTGAACAGATGCCTGAAGAATGGAGACGAAGTGTACTCGTGCCCATTTTTAAGAACAAAGGAGATGTGCAGAGTTGTACTAATTACAGAGGAATAAAGTTGATGAGCCATACAATGAAACTCTGAGTAGTTTAAGCTAGACTAAGAGCAAAAGTGAACATTTGTGAGCAGCAGTATGGCTTCATGCCAAAAAAGAGTACGACAGATGCAGTGTTTGCTTTAAGAATGCTGATAGAGAAGTACAGAGAAGGTCAGAAGGAATTGCATTGTGTCTTCGTAGATCTGGAGAAAGCGTATGACAGGGTGCCTAGAGAAGAACTGTGGCATTGCATGAGGAAGTCTGGAGTGACGGAAAAGTATGTCAGAGTGGTGCAAGACATGTATCATGACTGTAAGACAGTTGTGAGGTGCGCTGTCGGTATGACTGAGGAATTCATGGTGGAGGTGGGACTCCACCAGGGGTCAGCGCTGAGCCCCTTCTTGTTTGCTATGGTGATGGACAGGCTGACAGACGATGTTAGACAAGAATCTCTTTGGACCATGATGTTTGCAGATGACATTGTGATCTGTAGCGAGAACAGGGAACAGGTGGCGGAGAAACTAGAGATGTGGAGATATGCCCTGGAAAGGAGAGGAATGAAGATCAGTCGCAGCAAGACGGAATATATGTGTGTGAATGAGAGGGATTCAAGTGTAAGAGTGATGCTACAGGGAGAAGAGATAAAGAAGGTGGAGGATTTTAAGTCCTTGGGGTCAACTGTCCAGAGCAATGGAGAGTGTGGAAAAGAGGTGAAGAAGCGTGTCCAGGCAGGCTGGAGCGGCTGGAGAAAAATGTCATGTGTGATGTGTGTTAGAAGGGTTTCAGCTAGGATGAAAGGAAATGTGTCTAAAACAGTGGTGAGGCCAGCCATGATGTTTGGACTGGAGACAGTGCCACAGAAGAAAAAACCCGAAGTAGAGCTGGAGGGAGCAGAGCTGAAGATGTTGAGGTTTTCTTTGGGAGTGACCAGGTTGGATAGGATCAGGAATGAGTACATTAGAGGGACAACTCATATTAGAGGCTTTGGAGAGAAAGTCAGACAGGCCAGACTGAGATGGTTTGGACATGTCCAGAGGAGAGAGAGTGACTATATCGGGAGAAGGATGATGAGCCTTGAACTGCCAGGCAGGAGACCGAGAGGAAGACCGAAGAGGAGGTTTATGGATGTGGTCAAAGAGGACATGAAGGTAGCTGGTGTGAAAGAAGAGGATGCACAAAACCGGGATAGATGGAGGACACTGATTCGCTGTAGCGACCCCTGAGGGGAAAAGCCGAAAGGAAAAGAAGAAGATTGAAGGTAGAGAAAATGAGCCAAAACATATAATGAGAGCACTCACTAACTGTGGGTACCCTCAGTGGTCATTCAAAAAATATCAGAAAGAAAGAATAGGGAATGAACCCAAAAATACTCAAGATACAAAAAGGAGAGGAGTAGCAGTACCTTACATTGCAGGAGTTTCTGAAAAACTACAAAGAGTCCTTTGGCAACACAAAATTCCTATTTATTTCAAACCGATAAACACGTTAAGGCAAAAATTAGTATACCCAAAAGATATGCTGCCAAATGAAAAACATAGTAATGTAGTTTATTCGATACATTGTAAGAATGAAAATTGTAAAGAGCAGTACATTGGGGAGACTCGACAAATTCTCCAAAAAAGACTTTATCAACATCGCAGGGATAATACTAGTGGGCCTCAATCGGCAGTACATTTGCACCTAAAAGCTAGCAACCACTCATTTGACGACAATGAGGTTAAAATCTTAGCTAAAGAACACAGATGGTTTGAAAGGGGAGTAAAAGAGGCGATTCTCATAAAACAACTAAATCCTTCATTAAACTGGTCTGGTGGGGCGAGGCTCAATGTGGATAATTCATACAATAGCCTGCTTAGGCAACACAGGTTAGTCAACATTCGTAATGCTGATGAGGTGATACCGGAAGGAGTGGGGCAAACAGGCCAGTCGTTAGTCAGGAATGTAGGCACAATCAGTGGGGCCACAGGGAGTGGTCCTCTGCTCCCCCCAACGTGAGAGTAGGGACCTATCATAGCTGAGTCCGGCGCCGCCATGTCTGGACATTAGGGATATATGAATAGGGCCGATACGACCAGTAAGACTTTAGTTCGCTGACAAAGCCTCTTGGATAGGAGGCGAAACGTCCGACACCTTCAAAAAAGTACAGATGATGGTTGAAGAAACCTTCTCATTGATTCACTATTATTCATTATTTAAATCGTAAAAATAACTGTTGACAATGGTAGATACTTTCGTAGGAATTGAATTTGTTGTTTTACACTGACAACGAACATTTTTCTATACCATCCCACTGATTTAGGACTTTTGGGGATATCAGTATACAACCAATGTATTTTTACAAGCGGCCAGGAAAAAATAATCTCATTTTTTCTAACTTTGTGTTTACGAGGCATTGTTTAGGTGAGGAGTGTGTGCAGTGGCCAGTCAGAGTTGTGTTTACCTACTTGGAAATACACTACTGCTTCTGCCTGCACACGTGTGTCTGGGAGTGTGTGATGGCTCCCTTGGGCTGCTGGACCACACATGTGGACAAGTGTGAGCAGTTTCCCCATGACAACAATGCAAGGAGAACATGTTTGTGTGAGACGTGAATTTTAAAAATTGTTTTGCACTGGCAGTTCTGCATGAATCACATCGAATCATGGACGTTATGCTGGATGATTGATATTAAATCGTTGAGAGGTGAGGTCACATCTCACTGGAAGACAATAAAGGCGTAAAGTATCTAAAAAAGGCATACTTGGCAGAAAGGAGAGAGGAGAAAAAGGAGTAAAATGGGGCAGGGAGGAACCGTGGGCGAGCGTCAAAGTTGAAATCTGACTCACAAGCTTACACTCTTGTCGCTCTCTCTGGGACTCTTCGACTTGGCTTCGACTTAATTGCGTCCCACATATAAACAAGGGGGTTAGTGTGTGAGAGCGGACCAGCAGCTGAAGGGCTCAAGCGGAGGGCCAGACTGGGGATTGAGTTCAGAGGGGTAGGACTTAACGTAGAAACTGCGGGAAAATATATGAGAAGGAGAATCGACGTGGACAGGACACATGAGATGAGGATAATCCAGCAGAGGTTATAAAAGAATAGTCAGTGCTGGGGATCTATTTTAGTGCAAAATGCTTACAGTGTCACCGTCTTTTTGCATCAAAGCTATCTTGACCGGTGTATCAGGTGGTAACGCCGCACTGTGATACCAGAACGGGCCCATCAGACAGTAGCCCCGCTGGCTCCAGTCTCCCTGAACATCTCTTTCACAGATGCTCCCCTCTCATCGATTTGTTCCAGACCCTTCAAACAGACAGGTCGGGATTGGGTTCCACTTGAAGTGATCTCAGCTCATTGTCTTAAGACCACCAGTTCCAGGGCAGATTCTACAAAGGTGCGCCTCGGGATTAAACTCTTGACCTCACAAAATAACTAAGGTACGGGGCCTCATATTATCTACTTTACAGTAGCTGATTCAGGAACCTGAGGCTGATATCATGGGATCATGTGATACCTCCCAAGGGAGTCGTGACAAAAATGAAAAAGTTTGGAAACTGGTCTGATATCGTACATATTCTGGTCATGTTCCCAGACACAAGTCTGCAGCGTGATAAGATGGGAGTGGCTCAAGCTAGCTGCTTCTTCACACTTAGAGGAGCCAAATGAGTTGGCTTGGGCATCTAGTTGGGTGGCTTTCTGGATGCCTCCATGGTAAAACTTACTGGGCACCTCTTACTAGGAGAAGACACACAGCATGGGATAAAATATAGCCTGGGAACTCTTCCCCTTTTCCATGTAAGAGTTGGCTGAAGTGGCTGGGGAGAGGGGCTTCTGGGCTTCTCTGACCTTGGATAAATCAATGGATAAATAGATGCATACACACTTTTAAATCGGTCACAGCCAATTAATCTGTCTTTTAAAACCCACCAATTTTCTAGCAGATCTTTTTTTGGTATGAATTAGCAGAGTACAACATAAGAAAACGTTAATGATGTTACAAACCTCCTACCCCCCCTCCAAGCTCCAAAATCCAAATTTAGTTGACACAAATACTAAATCATGTAAATAGTCAAATGTTCTGCCTTGTCCTAACTTTATTGTCCTAAGTGTTAAGAGACGCTTTCTGAAACTATGAGCATGTCGATGATTTGATGTTAAAAAGCATATCCAAAGTAATGATTAACTCATTGGATGATCGATGATGAATGAATTAATCATTTCACCTGTAAAACAGTTAGTCTACAAGTGTTCAAACATATGCATGGGATACATAATTACCAATTTGCTGCATTACCACAGTAACCACATGTCGTTATTTTTCTCTTATGTCGTTTCACTTTTCTTTTGTAGCTGTAAAGTGGTTTGCAATCTTGCGTTGCATAAAGAAAGTTCAATACGCTGAGAGACAATACAACATATTACAAGGTGAAACATACCATGTAGGCTTGGGTTTGAATTTTCGAACAAGAGTCATATGCTTTGAATATGAACACTGACAATTTGGACAAGCACTGTACTGTGCTCAGGGTTCAGTGGAAGAGCGGATTGGTTGGAGCCCAGGAAATTGCGATTTGACGTGGCACGCTACTCCAGCCGTGCTGTCCTCCATACTGGGAGAAATTACGTCTTGGGCATATGCCAGAGTGTAAAATGCCCAATTTCAGTCTCGGCTATTTAGGAGGCAATCACGCGCAAGGTCAGGCCGGTCCAAACACTTCATTCTCCATCTATTTTGTTTCCACCTCTGACAGCTAAATGATGGTGGATGTCCACTCTGCTGATTTTAACATCGCTCTGCAAAACACGTGTGTTAGAGCGTCTGTGTGCATGGACAGATTTCACGTGTTGCTGACCCGATTGTGTTGTCGGGACAAGCAGGACAGAATGGGTGACATCATTTCAAATCCACGTTTGTACTGTCACGCTGACCACACAGTTAGTTCTTAATTGGCGGCAAAATGGAGAATTACCAAAATAGATGGGCGATTAAAGGCCGAGTTCCCATGAATGATTCTTTCTTGACTTCTGCTAGATGTCATCCGATCTAAAATGATGTTATCTTTCTCCGTATTTGAAGCCAATGTGCACGGTGGGAATGAAAGTCCTCACATGTTCCCGTGATATGGCCATTGGGAGGGAACAATCAACAAAGCTATATTGCAGTAGGATTGTAAAAGTTGCATCTGCGATGAGATTGAACTGATGCCATGGACTTTTGTTATTTCTGATTTAGTGTAAGCATAACAACAGTGCGTTATGTATTATTCACAGCGAACCAAAACTAGCAAGTAATTTTGATGCAAGCCGTTACAATTTTGTCCAAGTTGTAAAGGTGGAATCATCAATTTCGACTTGATGATGTGTCTGCTGTTTGCTGCACACGCTCTGATGAGCTCACAAATGGATGCATATAACTTGGTGATGAAGTGCGATCTATTACAGGGAAAATACAGTTGATGGTTTTACTATCTTTAGTAGGGCATAAGTATGCATCATATTAACAGATTTGTATGAGGCCCCAAACATCTTGACAATCACTCACTCACTCCTCCCTGGTGATTTGCATTGGCAAGATCAGTTGATGCAAAGGAAACAAGCCCTCCCTTTTCAAAGTCATCGGATCTCCATAAAAGGGTTAAAACTAGGTGATAAAACTGTTCTCAGGATGTTTTGACTAAAGCAAGTCAGAGGCATTTTCTAAAATCAAGACATTACTTTGGGTGGTTTTTAGATTGAAATGGTGGCACGTTAGTTACACTGGGGGCTCTTGACGTGCATAATTCCATTCCAAGCAGTACAATAGCAGTTTCTCCATAGACCAAAAATAATAAGATCCATTGCTCCAATGGGATGCTTTTTTTTAACAAACTTAACAGTTTGACATTCCAGTCATTTCCTTATCCACGCCTTGTGAGCACATTGGTGGGAAACTGTAAGATTTGGTCAGAGACACGAAGAAAAGTGATGGTGTTATTAATAATGACGGGATGTTTTAATGTAATTCCCCGAGCTCCACCTCCGACTAATTGGGTGGAAAAAATAAAAATAAATAAATATCAAAGGTTCCACTTTTGTATTGCGCAAGGGACTAATTTGTCCAAGATGGCACCTAAGTAGGCAGCCGTCAGCAAGTGCTCTCACGAGCCTAGCCTTTTTTTGGGTTATTTTTGTGTTGTTTTTGTGTTTTCTTTTGTCACTTTGTGTTTTTGTGCGTCATGTGGAACGGATGTGGATTGTTATCAGCATTATTGCCCACGACATTCATCAAGGAGGAGACTTTGCCGAGCGCTTATAATAATACATTTCATTGATAAGCCCCTTTCAAAACTCTCAGGGACACTTTACAGTCACAGGCTAAGTTCCTCTGCGGGTGAGCAGCGGCAGCCAGCCACGCCAGCATTCCCTCAACCTGAAAGTAACACACACCACAAACTCAGTCATATCTGACTGCGTTTACAACAGATTTATATGACATGACCATCCAAAAAAACAAGAGAGGGAGTATATTAAAACTTTGTTGCGTAGAGGGGTGGTATTTAATCGTTATTTAATTGAAAAATGCCAAAAAATGTCCGCTTAGCACCAAGGGTAGCTAGCTAACTAGCTACATAGGTTAAGCACCCGCCCAACCCGTAGCGTCAATCCCAAACTTCGTTGACCATCACTCCCATCGTGCTGCGCAGCGGGTGGTGGGAGTTATGGCCACCCCACCACCACCCCCCAAAAAAACAACAACAAAAAAACACAGGTTGCACCTTTTTGGCAACGCGAATATGCCAGCACTGTGTTTGATTGGGAGGAATGTCGATGCCATTTGACTGTCATCGCTGCTTTGTTGTGCCTGTAATGGGCAGCATTTTCGCAGCCCTGCTTTGTTCAGCGAAAAGGTCGGTGCTTTTGGACAGTCTGCAATTGGATGGAATGGATGGCTTGAGAAGCCTGTGATGAGAAGAAAGGAGCGCTAATGCGAATGTGGAAGTGTCGCGGCTTGGAATTGGGACATGAGATGGGAGAAAGTCTCTTTTCGCCAGGGGATGCTACATCTTTGTGTTTGCTTTCAACATTGAGCTTGCAGCACGTGCAAATTTCCCAATGATGTCTCTGATCCACTGGTGAAAAGGGTGCTTTGATCATCTCCTCTTTCATCTAGAACTGCTTCATACAACAAAGATGGTGCAGAAAATGCTTAAAAGTGAATGACTGAGTCTGTGTGTTTTATATCATTTTGTTTTGTTCTTTTGACTTCAAGATGCCGCCACGAGAGTGGCTGCCTTTCCAGAAGCTCCTGTATTTTGTTTTTCTACTCCTTCCCTTCCTTTCTCCATCCTTCCATAACTTTGCTGGTCTGAAATTTCACCACTCTGAGACTATTAAAAGCTAATCCAATCCATCCAATTGCACGGACTAGGTGGTGACATTAATCGATCTGATCTCCAAGGCAAATAGTGAATATTCTCAGTCAATACATAAGGCTGTCAATAAAGCACTGTGTGGGCGTGAGAAACACATGTGGCACAGCCCCAATTGGATTTTAAGCTGAAAATCGCAACCCCCCAAAAATATATCTATATATATATATTTGTGGGTGACCCACACAGCAATGAATAGAATTTGGTGAGTGGCCGTTGGGGGCCGTGTTTATTTTTTCAGGGTCCCTCAAGAATTTACCTACCCTGTTAGCATGCTACTGAATTCCTCCATGTTGACTTAAAAGGAGCGATATTGAGTTAGATGGTTTGCCTTTAGCTCATCTGCTATCATTTCCGTGAAATGATTTTTCCACTGCACCCATTCTGGACTTCTGCATTTCATCTCAAACATGCAAGCCTTTCGGGAAATAATAAAAACATATCTTCAAGTGCTGCAGGGCATTTTTTTCATAAACATGCACATGTTCTTAACAGAAGTTGATTTCCATGTTTTGGATCCATCCTAAATGTAACATTTGATGGAACACATAATATACAGTCATGGTAATCTTTCAACAACAAAAAAAACATCACGCAAATGAACTGTGAGACAAATCCTCCTTATATAGGGTGTATCGTATGTATTCTGCCAACACCTCCACAACATGCACACATCGTACGTGTGAGTGTCTGGTCTTCATTAGCGCAGAAGGGTTAAAAAGAGGTCACTCTTTAAAAACACCACAAAAAACCTGTGTGGTTTAGGCAGCTAGCAGTCAGTGAAGGAATCACCTGCCTGCTTGTCTTCTGTCTCACTCAGCTCGCTCTCGGGGAGCACAGTTTATTATTGATTACTTGAAAAAAACACAAGTTCAAACTGTTTAAGACTCTTATAGCTGCAGTTTAGAGCGAATGAATATAAATGTTCATTTATCAAGTGCAGCAAAGATATGAGAAAGCCCTCAACATTAGTGCTGCATTGAGGTGTTGAATGACAACTCACATGGAATGGGGTGGGGGGAGAGCCATGTAATTTAGTGTCGCCCGCCTGTCTATGATACCTGCTTCCGATTGGGACTCATTTGGTAGAATTCTTTAATAGGAGTTTGTCAAAATATGAGCTTAAAATGGCTGCTTCCAAGCAAAATGGTCGCCTTCCTGTTCAATTTTATGATTAGGGTCCTTGAGAAATTTTCATGCGACGTGTTATGATAGACGTGACCACCCAGTTTTGTGTGCATAGGTGAAACTCGTGTGTGAGAAAAAGATTTTCTTTTTTTTGTTTTCTTTTTCTAAACCTTTTCAGGGGCTACTGAAGGAGTTTTTGGAGGGCCATTTGTTAACCAAAACTCTATATATTTTTTATTTTTTAAATGCTAGCAAAAAAAAAATATATATATATATATATATATATATATATATATATAAAAAAATATATATATATATATATATATATATATATATATATATATATATATATATATATATATATATATATGAGAAGAGGCTTCATCAGCGCGCCAGCGTCAGTTCGCTGACGAAGCCTCTTGGATAGGAGGCGAAACGTCCGAAACCTTCAAATTTGTACAGATGACGGGTGAAGAAACCTTCTCATCATGGAGCTTACACAGACGTGTGTATATATATATATATATATACAGTAAAGTCTCGTTATATCGATATCGGTTATATCGATAGTACCGCTTATTACGATACTATTTTCATTTCCCTTGCACATTTCTAGTCTTTTTATGTATAATTAGTACCGTTTAGTACGATACCCGGTTATTACGATAATCCGGTTATTACGGTGCTCCTTTTCATCCCCCGCCGGCCATTTTTGTTGTTTATATCGATATATCAGTCGCGCCATTGGTCAACTTGGTCACGTGTCTTGTTACGTGAGCCGCCATCGGTCGCGCTATTGGTCGACTTGGCCGTGTGACTTTGTCACGTGACACGCCATCGGTCGGGCCATTGGTCAACTTGGTCACGTGTCTTGGTTACGTGTCACGCCATCAGTCGCGCCATTGGTCGACTTGGTCAGGTGACTTGGTTACGTGCCCAGCACCCGTGTAGCAGAGCCATTTTCATTTTCAGACGCTAGCTCGTGTGTAGCAGACGAGATTGAAGTGTTTGTGTTAAAAGGTAAAAATGGGAAGCAGAAGAAGATTGATGACTTTTTTAAATTGTATACATAATACAGTAAGATGTAAGCGTTGCAGTTTCCCTGTTGTGTTATGTACATGCTCACTGCACTGTACTGTATATGAATGCAATCGTTTTTTGCAACAATGTTTCTTGTTTTGTCTGCTGAAGCGCGATGATTTTGAAAATTATTAACATTCCATACTGTGTATTAAAGGACAGCCGATGTCACTTTTTATTCAAATGCAAATAAAAATGACTTCACGCCAAGACGTCTTGCATTGCTTGTGAATCCAAACAATGGATTCAGATTCGGAGAATGTGCTTTCTTGTTACACATCCAGTTATGAATGTTTCAAATACACTGTAGTTCTGAAGATTAAAGCATACATGTTTACAATCATTAAAGAATTATATGTGCCATTTTCCGGCAACATTGGGGGAACATCTCTCACCCAAAAAAAAAAGGGAGCTAATGGCCAGCTCCGTTTCTTATATGGCGCTTGGCTGCCCTCTTTTGGCGGCTTTTGTTTAATGCAGTTCGGCGCAGGATCGGCTATATCGATAGTCCCGTTTATATCGATATTTTTTCGGACTCCCTTGAATATCGATATAACGAGACTTTACTGTATATATATATATATATATATATATATATATATATATATATATATATATATATATATATATATATATATATATATATATATATATATATATATATATATGTGTGACGGGTGTCACAACAGTGACTATCTTCATCTCCACGATGCTGCCGTATTAATGAAGACGAGACGCGTGGATGTGTCTTTTTATTTCTTTTATTTCTGCAACACAGTATGGCAGAAGGGATGGGTGAAGTCGCATGGGTTTCGTCTTGTGATTAACCTGAATCTCCTCGAGATTGTTCTCAAATGCAAAACATTGTAGATAACAAAACAGAATTAACAACGTGTGATCGTATAGTGGTTATTTACAGAAAAAGAGAATACAACACAAGTTCACTGTTATTTACAAGATGTCCCTGAACGCATCATGGGCGGAGACTCGGCAGAATCCGCGGTGCGCTTATAATGGCTGGCGCACAGTTCAACCCGCCACGGACACTCACGGGCAAATGAAACAGAATCACAATCAGAATACCTTTATTCGTCCCGCAATGGGGAAATTTGCAGTCCACAGCAGCAATTGAAGAGGGATGGGGTTGGGGTGGGAGTGAAAGGATAGAAAACAAGATATTCTAAGCATAACAAAATAAAACACGACACAAGAAACTAAATATTGTTCAATAAAAACTAAATGAAACAATTATTACCTGCAACACAGTATGGCAGAAGGGATGGGTGAAGTCGCATGGGTTCCGTCTTGTGATTAACTGCGCAATAGAAAAGCATATGTGCTCCAAAGTTCCACTCAACAAAACGTGAAGTAAATAATGACACAAAAAGTAAGCTGGACTCGAAATGAATAAGGGAACTAATTAGATAACACTAGACAGTACAAAAGGGGAAACAAAATAAGATATTGTCATGAAAATGCGCGTTAATCAAGACCAACAGAAAATTGCGACTCACCCTGAATCTCCTCGAGATTGTTCTGGAAACTATGGGCGGGACATAGTGCCACACTGTGCGCCGTTGCGTCACTTCCTTCATAATTTAATAATCTAAGTGCACAACTCCGTTACATATATATAGATATATATTTCTCCACTATTTCTCCATTCTATATATATAAATTTCTCCACTGCGAGACTAATAAAGGCAAATCCAATCCAATATATATGCAGCACTAATGTTGAGGGCTTTCTCATATCTTTGCTGCACTAGATAAATGAACATTTATATTCATTCGCTCTAAACTGCAGCTATAAGAGTCTTAAACAGTTTGAACTTGTGTTTTTTTCAAGTAATCAATAATAAACTGTGCTCCCCGAGAGCGAGCTGAGTGAGGCAGAAGACCGAAGAGGAGGTTTATGGATGTTATCAAAGAAGACATGAAGTTAGCTGTTGTGAGAGAAGAGGATGCACAAAACCGGGTTAGAAGGAGGACACTGATTCGCTGTGGCGACCCCTGAAGCCGAAAGGATAAGAAGAAGATACAGGCATAAATTTCAAGTGCCACATCCCAGGCAGTGCTGCTGTCTACTGCATAATTAAACACAAGAAGCTCAAGCAATAATTGTTGGTCCCAATGAAGCAACATATCTGTATTGTACTATATTCTCTCTACATGTGTTATTGTCCCATGTGTTGAATGAGCTGTTGTTCACTGGTTTACATTTATGTAACAGCTATGCTAATTTCAACAGGATAGTTATTGCCAGTTAGCTCAGAAAGCCTCATTGCATACATGGTGAGACCGTAATACTGTATTTTACTGAGAGCTATTCCCAGGTATACGTACCAGTGTGACACTGAGCAAGTAGATACTCATTGGCCATCACGGTCAGACAGTAGCATAAAATGACCCCATTAAGACAAAGCTAAATATTGACAGAGGGTTTAGGCTTGGCTGACTGAAAGTCAAAATATAATATGTCTGAGCTGGTTTAGCTTGCTTTAGTTTTGGAGGCTTTTTTTAGCAGAACTGAAAGAGGTGATTTGTAATATGACCATTTTATAAAATTAACAGAATATTCTCCTTTATTCAGACTCTTTAGAATCACAGATGACTTGGAAAGAGTTGACCCCAATCTTGAGTTGATTATTTAGCTATGCCTTCACTCAACAGCCCTTTGCTGACCACCTCCAAAGCCCAAAACACCCCGCCCCCTCCCCTCAACCCAAAAGACCACTACTCAGTGCTCAGATTTACTGCAAAATGCGTGTGTGTTCCACCATATTTACGCACATTCCTCACACGTCAAACTCCCGGTCGCAATTTTGCCCTTTGAACATGCGCGCTAGCCGGCGAAGGAACATAAATCCAACACGGCCAAAGCTGGGGGAGTCGACCATTTTTAAGCAGCAGCCTAATTGTTGAACTTTACCAGAGCCCGTTTTGCCGAGCTGAATAAGTTGTCACAATTCCGGCCTTTGTGTAATAAATTACCAGACCAGCACGGACAGCAAGTTAATATTTTAAACAAAAATTGCTCCCATTTGGATTATTTTGTGATCGTTTCTTTTTTCTTTTCTTTTCTTTTTCAAAAGGTTTCACAAGGTTAAGGCCGTTTGACAAGTGAGGAATGTTTTGGCCTTTTCAACCGAGCCTATTAATATCATAATGAACTGGCGGGCGCAGGGGATGTCATGTAATGCGTAACATAACTCTAAATCCATCATTGTTGCTTGGCGCAAATACATAATGTGCAGCTTGCAATGGCAGGCTGAGCGAATATTTCAGGAAAATTCAATTACGTCTGGACCGTGTTGTGATGAGTTTGGTGGCCACCTAGTATGTCTATCAATTAAGTCTTTTGGGAGGATTGTGGGAAAAAGTCAGACCAGCGGCTCATCAGAAGCCAAAGCAAGCAATCGTTTAGACTCTGAGGTCTCTGCACTCGGGCTGACCCACCGCCACCATAACTGTCCGTAGCACACAGAAAAGGAATTGGCCAGGGCCCACATTTGTTTTCACTTTCATTCTGCGCATCTGCATTTGTGCACATTACAGGGGTGTCAAATTGATTTTTGTTGAGGCTCGCCTCAAAAGCTGTGAAATCATGTACATACATGTACCATCCTGTACAATTATTTTAATAGAGGAATTTGTAATAAAAATGCATGCAAAATCTCATATTTCTTTTTTGGTTGAAATGAATACGTTGCTGGCCCAAGTTGCTGGCCCAAGTTGCTGGCCTGAGTTTGACTTCTGTCTGATAGTCTGTCGCATTGGAGGGGGGCACTGTACACTGTGATTAAAACATATGTGGGAAACAATGAACGCAAAGCTAAAAACTGTTCATATTTTTTTAATCACACTTTATATGATCCAAAACCACTGGATATATATTGTTTAAGTTATCTGAGATGAAGTAATACACCCCCCAAATTTTCAAATGTTAACCGTGAACAACCAACATATTGGAATACATAGGGCACACCACAAATTGCAGTCACCACAATACACACTTACTATTTACATGCATATTGAATAACAATATACTTTTTTACATTGCTCTTTTTTTGTCAAGGTGCATTCAATCTCTGTCAATTTTTTTTGAGTTCTCGAAAGATGATAAATATCATGAAAAATAAAATAATGGAGGATATTGATATACTGAAAATAATGACAATACTGGACACATTGAAAATATAAATTTAAACGTGTATGATTTCTATTGACATAAAATCACAGAAGTTATGTATTGTAAAAGTTGTGCACCTACTCTAGTTGCACTGTGAATAAAATGTATGAATATCTTCATTATAAAATGGAGGAGTATGGATAACCCATGTTACATGAGCATGCATGTCCTTTCTCTGACATTTAAGAACTTCCTTTTGGGATTTACAAACCCATTTGTCATTCCATTCACATTGGTTTCCGTGCATGGATAAATTTCCCTATTGCGGTACAACTGCTGAAGTGGATGTCACTCCGTGTGTGGATATGTTGAGTATGTCATGCCTAGCTACCAAGTGTGATTTATTTTATTTTTATTGTACATCATTCAAAAACGCTAATTCAAACGTTATTATTATATTACACAATTAAACTACAGTAAGTAAAAGCCTTGATTTTCTTCAAAAGATGCCCCGGCGACTTATACGCAGGTGCTCCTTAAACTGTATACAGCATGCACCGACTCCATTTTCCCCTGTAGAAGAAATAGTGTGTAACCCCACCCTCTACTGTAGCGCCTTATAATGAGGTGTACCTTATATTTGGGAAACTCATATACTTATATATAATACAGTAAAGTCTCGTTATATCGATATTCAAGGGAGTCCGAAAAATATCGATATAACCGGGACTATCGATATATCCGACCCTGTTTGCATGTAATTTTCTCCGTGCGTGCATAGAAATAGTATCGATATAACCGGGACTATCGATATATCCGATATCGATATAACGAGACTTTACTGTATTTGGAAATGTATTTTCATTCATTGAAGGTACACCTTATAGTCATTATAGCCTTATATACCGGAAAATTGAGTATCCATTAAAGTTTGTCATTACAGCAGCACCAAATGCTGGAAATAGGCCAAACCATTCATGTATACAGTCAATTATTTTCTTATTTGCCTAAATTGATCATCTGGAAGAACATGGTAACACCCTCCCCGTTGTGCCCAATCACTGCATTACAAACTGTTCAATAGCATTCACCCAAAGTCTGAACATGTCAAAACAAATTGGATGATTTTCATCCCTTGTAGTTTGAAATATGAGGTGTAATCATGCCAATAATGCAACATTTAAAATTGTGCCATACATCTTTGTTTCCCTTGGTCTGTGTTGTTTTTTCTTTCGTGTTCACATATTTCAGCTGCATATTTGCACGGCCCAGAAAGGCTAAGCCACAAATCTTCGGCCTTTTCTAGCCACATCCACCTCGGAGCCAAGATTATTTGCTCCAAGATATGTATGAGTGAGCCACTTTGTGCTCAGTACTGAAAATAGCACGGGGGCTCTCAATTATTGGGCATGGAGCAAACACAGGTGTGGGATTCCCTACAGCCCACCCTCCCCCCACCTACACACACACATGCCCACGCCCACACGCACACACACGCACACGCACACTCACACACACACACCCTGCCCAATGAATAAACTCACTCTTGTCCTGGAGAGGCCGTACAGGAAGGCCAGATCCCCTCTGCGGCCTTTGAAGCGCACCCACTCTGCTGCGTGTTGGGTACCGCTGCTAAAAGGCACCTCTTAGAGGTGTGGAAATGAAACGTCCCGCATCAATCATCAATTTCCACATATGAAGTATTGAGCGGTAATTGCTGACTGCTAACTCATCACCTTCTCGTGTTTGTGTTTGCATGGTTTGCATCAGCTACTGCTGGTATTTTAAATGCATTTTATCCAAATGATTTGGCACCAGGAGGGGAATAAATTGTTGAAAGTTTGTTTGCCTCCGCTACTTCAGGTGGTGCTCTTATCCCTTTCAACATCTTAATTCACATAGAGGTAAATTTCCTAAAATATCACAATATGGTGATCCTCAATGCAATGCAATGCTCTCTGTCTGTCTCTGTCTCTGTCTGTCGCTGTCTCTCTCTCTCTCTCTCTCTCTCTCTCTCTCTCTCTCTCTCTCTCTCTCTCTCTCTCTCTCTCTCTCTCTCTCTCTCTCTCTCTCTCTCTCTCTCTCTCTCTCTCTCTCTCTCTCTCTCTCTCTCTCTCTCTCTCTCTCTCTCTCTCTCTCTCTCTCTCTCTCTCTCTCTCTCTCTCTCTCTCTCTCTCTCTCTCTCTCTTTCTTTCTTTATCCAGTGGTTAACGCATCGCCCTCACAGTGTAGTGTGGGTTCTATCATTCCGTTGTGGAGTTCTCCGGTGCTTCCCATGCCTGCGTGGGTTTTCGCTGGGTGGTCCAGTTTCCTCCCACATTCCAAAAACATGCCCAGCGATTGGCCGGCAATTAGTTCAGGGTGTCCCCTGCCGACAGCTTGAATACAGCTGGGGTAGGCTCCAACACCCCCCACAACCCTTGTGAGGGTAAAGTGGATAGAAAATGACCTCATTTGTCAAATGATTTGGTTATATGAATCGAAACCCATCATGGCTCAGATTATAGTGCTTTGTGGGTAAGAATGAGGATTTTAAATAAATTTGTAAATTTGACAGGAATCTAGCACTTTGTGATACATTTGAAATATGGGCCAATACATGAGACTTGTGATCTGCTCTCTGGTTCTGGTTAGGACTTGCGCAGCAGCATTTTGGACCATCTGAAGGGTCTTTACAGATTTGCTTGGGCAACCTTTTAGCAAAAAGATGCAATAATCCAACCCACAGGGCACAAAAGCATGAACGAGTATTTTGCCATCAGCAAGTAGCAGGAAATTTCTTTTTTTTCCCTGTGGCTTTTTTGCAACTGATGGCCATTCTAAGTGCATTAGAATGTTAGAATGCAACACAAAATGGGTGCCCCACCTCAAATAAAATGAATAATGTAAACACAAGAAATCAAACTATTACAAATTAAGCAGTAGTACACTAGAAAATATCCCAAGCAGAGGTAAAAAACAAATCTTGAAACTGTTGCGCTTACCTTTTTTTTTACAGTGTGGGACTGAAAGAATTGATGCTGACCAACTTGAGTTGTACTTATTTGAAGTAGTACATCAACTCAACTCGTGATTCTTTCTTGGGAGTCCTTCCTGTGGTGAAGGACAGTCTGTTTGTGAAGGGGGCGATAAAGAGCAGAACTGCAGACACAATGAGCCCCCTGTTTGGCTGGCAGTTCTTCACCAGAAATGGAATGGTGGGGGGTCGCTTCGATTCCCGCTCCTCTGCTTTTCTCTCTGCACTTCATCTGTCACATTAACCCCCCCACCCCCAATACTTCTCTGCCTCTGTCGGGCCAGTGACAATTTCATTTTGAATTTTTAAATTGTCTGAAAGTAATTACAGGTAGGGCGGCCCAGTAGTCGAGTGGTTAGCACACCGGCTTCACAGTGCAGAGATCGCCGGTTCGCGTCCCGGTCCGTCCTCCCTGCGTGGAGTTTGCATTTTCTCCCCGGACCCGCGTGGGTTTTCTCCGGGTCCTCCGGCTTCCTCCTACACTCCAAAAACATGCATGGCAGGCAGATTGACCACTCCAAATTGTCCCTAAGTGTGAGTGTGAGGGTGACTGTTGTATGTCTTTGTGTGCCCTGCGATTGGCTGGCAACCAATTATGGGTGTCCCCCGCCTCGTGCCTGAAGACAGCTGCGATAGGCTCCAGCATCCCCTGCGACCCTAATGAGGAATAAGCGGTCGATGAAGGGATGGATGGATAATTACAGGTATGACATCGTTTACGACCTTGATTGTACAGAACATTCGGGATTCAGTTTAATATCACTCAGTTTTCTTTGTGGGATACACCTATAAAACCAATAACATAATGTCTCACAGCTTTTGATATACCAGACTGTGTAATATCATTCGCCGTTCTTTGTGGTAGTATCGCTAGTGTGTCATTTCATTCTTAACTCATACCTATTGTTTTTTTGTTTTGTTTTTTTGAAAAATCAGGTACTACTGTCAATTCATGCTGCTGTCCACATCCATGTCCGTATATGAAATAAATATTTTGATAATTTACTTATTCACTGCAAGATATGTGAAAAAATGTGTCCACTCCAATGCCAGGGTTTTTGTTGTTTAAACTCAAATTGCAGGACCCACAGAATATTGAGTTTTAGGACGACATAAACATCCAATGCAGCGTAAGAAACCTTAGAATCTCTTCCATCAGAAAAAAAAGTAAATATCTAAGTTATATGAGTCTGGTGTAATATGTAGTGCAAGTGGGGCCGGCTGTACGTGGGAGGGAAAATTTTGCCAGAGGTCTGAGCAGCGCTTTATCGGCACGCACACGCTGCTGTCACATCTCGTCGCCGTCCTGGGCGCGCCCCGCCCCCCCTGTCACCTCCTCCGCTGCTCCCTGGATACGGCCCCTCCCATCATTACTCACCTGGGCTCCCACAGCTGTTTGACATTTACTGATTGTGCCTTCTGACTATATAGACCGATCGCACGTTACCATCTCCGTCAGAGTATTCAGAAAGCTACCTTCGCGACTCCCCTACCGTCAGGTCTGCATTTTCCGTTTATCTTCACTTATCTCCTCCTGTTGTTATTTTGTCATATGTGTCTCAGTAAAGACTTTTTGTTCCTGAGTTTCTGGCTCGCCGTGTGTTTTGGATCCAACCTCCCCGCTTTCCATCGTCACTTGCGTCCTGCCCTCAAGCCTCAAGTGACGTTACACAATAGTCCGACCACCCATGGATCCCGCCAGCGAAGACAGATTGCTCGCCGCCCTCACCATGCAGGCGGAGCGTTCGAGCCAGATGGCGCGAGCCATCGCAGAACTCCAACAAGTTACCACTTCGCTGGCTCAACGCTTCGAGACGGTCGAGACACGCCTTGCAGCCCTCACAACCCAGTCTTCCCCACCCGTGACCAGGCGCACTCTACAGCTACCTACCCCCTCACGCTACGCAGGAGACACCGGGCGCTGCGTTCAGTTCTTAATGCAGTGCACGCTCGTGTTTGAACAACAACCGGACGCCTACGTCAGCGATGAGGCTAAGGTAGCCTTCATCACCAGCCTGCTCACGGGAGACGCCGAGACATGGGTGCTGGCCGTCCGGGAGTCCTGTGCGCCTCGTACCAGGACTTGGGGGCCGAGATACGCCGGGTCTTCTATCATCCGGGCACGGAAGTCGAGGCTGAGACTCCTTGACTGCGTCCAAGGGTCCCGCTCTGCCGCGGAATACTCCGTTGCCTTCCGAATCCAGGCCGCTGGCAGCGGCTACAGCGACCGAGCGTTGAGGGGGGTGTTTCGTCGCGGTCTGAACGTCGATCTCAAAGACGAATTGGCTACCCGTGACGCTGGCACCACCTTCGACGACCTGGTCGACATAGTCATCGGCCTGGATCACCGCCTTCGGGAGCGACAGAGGGAGCAGAGCGGTCGGCGGTCAGTGGTCCGACGAGCCACGAAGTCGGTCAAGGACAACCACCCCCGGCGGCGAGTGCGTGCGACGACTGGAGGGGTCCCCCGAACCCATGCTTATGGGATGGGGGAACGACCACGCCAACCCCGGGGCTCATCGCACCCAAGGCCCCCAGCCTAAGACATCCGGCACCTGTAAGTCCCCGTCAAAACGGCAACCACGGCGACCTCTGGAGGCCAAACCCACTACCCCCGTTACACGGTTGGAGCTGGACAGTGAATTAATTGGCCCTTCCAGCTCCCAAACCGTGCGGGCGTTAGTGGACTTGGGGGCCGACTGGTGCATCATACAATCCAAGATGGCGCCGCGGATGGCAGCCTCGGTCACACGCTCCCGAGTATTGTTCCTGGTTTTGTCATTTTCATTTGTTTTTTTGCGATCCTACGCGACTCAGTTACATGAGGGAAGAGTTACTGAGCATTGGGGAATCCACTCTTGGACTATTTTCACCGACACACCAAAATCTACATGGTTTTTCGGGGCTGCTCGCGAGCGGCGTAGCAGCTCTGTACGGAGCTTTGAGACGCCGGCGTAGGAGGGGGAAGCGAGCCGGCGTGCTCGTCAAGCTACGGCAGCGTGGATTTCGAACGCCGCTCCCATCGATCCACCTCGCTAATCTACGCTCACTACCAAACAAGATGGACGAACTTCTGCTTCTCACAAAGACCAATAAAACGTTTGCCCGCTCTGCTGCGCTGTGCTTCACTGAGACTTGGCTCAGTGACCGCCACCCGGATTCCGCGCTACACCTACCCGGATTCCGTCACCGTCACCGTGACACGGAGCAATCGGGGAAATCCAAAGGCGGTGGACTATGCTTCTACATCAACGAAGAATGGTGCACCGATGTAACGATGCTCGACGCACACTGCAGTCCTGGTTTGGAATCGCTGTCTCTCAACTGCAAGCCATTCTACCCGCCACGTGAGTTCGCTTCCTTTATTCTCGTTGCCGTGTACATCGCGCCACAAGCTAATGCTAACGCGTGTATACAAACGCTAGCGGACCATGTAAACCATCTCGAACTAAAATATCCAGAATCACCCCTGATCATTTTGGGCGATTTTAATCAAACACGTCTAAACCGTGAACTTCCCAAATATAAGCAGCATATTGACTGTTTCACCAGAGGAGAAAATATTCTAGATCATTGTTACACAGCACTCAAAGGCGCATACCGGTCTGTTGCGCATGCAGCATTGGGTCTTTCTGACCACTATTTAATCCACTTAATTCCCACATACAAACAGAAACTCAAATGTGTAAAACCTGTAGTCAAGACAGTTAAAACATGGACAGATGAAGCAAAGTTATCGCTACAAGAATGCTTAGACTGCACTGATTGGAGCGTCTTTGAAACTTCAACGGGCACATTGGATGAATACACAGACACTGTAACATCATACATCAGTTTCTGTGAGGACATGTGTGTACCAACAAAGTCCTTCCGCTCATTCAACAACAACAAGCCATGGTTCACTCCCAAACTCAGGCAGCTTAGGAAAGAGAAAGAATCCGCATTTAAAAGCGGCGATCGAGCAGTTTACAAACTCACCCGAAACAGGCTGACGAAGGAAATTAACATCGCAAAGAAAAGTTATGCGGAGAGGCATAACAAACAGTTCTCCGCTAACGACTCTGCATCGGTGTGGAATGGCCTGAAAGCAATAACAAATTATCGTTTACCTTCCCCCCAAGCAGTGTACAACAATGGTATGGCTGATGAGTTAAATACATACTTCTGCCGATTTGAAAAGGACACCCCCATTTCCCTGGTCTGCCCACCATTACCAGAAACTACCGTATCTCCGCCCTCTGCCCTACAGATCCACGAACTGGACGTTAGACGGCTCTTCAAGCAGCAGAAGATCAAGAAAGCTGCAGGACCTGACAGAGTGTCCCCCTCCTGCCTGAGAGTCTGCGCTGACCAGCTGGCTCCGGTCTTCACACAAATCTTCAACAGATCCCTGGAGCCGTGTGAAGTCCCATCCTGCTTCAAGCAGTCTACTATCGTCCAAGTTCCAAAGAAACCAGCACCCTCGGGATTGAACGACTATAGACCTGTTGCTCTGACGTCTGTGGTCATGAAGTCCTTTGAACGCCTCGTGCTGAACCACCTAAAGAACATCACCGGACCTCTGCTAGATCCTCTTCAGTTTGCCTACCGGGCAAACAGGTCTGTGGAGGATGCAGTCAACATCGGACTGCACCACATCCTCGACCACCTTGACAACACAGGAACCTATGCAAGGATCCTGTTTGTGGACTACAGCTCTGCGTTCAATACCATCATCCCAGAACTCCTAATCCCCAAACTTCTCCAGCTTGGTGTGTCCCCCACGATCTGCCAGTGGACCCTCAGCTTCCTGACAGGACGGACACAACAGGTCAGACTGGGAAATATATCATCCACAACACAAACCACGAGCACTGGAGCCCCGCAGGGATGCGTCCTCTCTCCATTTCTCTTCTCTCTCTACACGAACGACTGCACCTCAACGCACCCAGCTGTCAAATTCATAAAGTTTGCAGACGACACCACGGTCATCGGTTTCATCAAAGACGGCGACGAGTCTGCGTACCGACAACAAGTGGAGCAGCTGGAGCTCTGGTGCAGCCGTCACAACCTGGAACTGAACACGCTGAAGACAGTTGAGATGATCGTGGACTTCAGGAAACATCCATCACCACAGCTACCCCTCACACTATCCAACTGCCTTGTGTCAACCGTTGAGACCTTCAAGTTCCTGGGAATCACAGTCTCCCAGGACATGAAGTGGGAGGTCAACACCAAATCTCTCCTGAAAAAGGCCCAACAGAGAATGTACTTCCTGAGGCTGCTAAAGAAGCATGGCCTGCCACAGAAGGTGCTGCAACATTTCTACACGGCTGTCATCGAATCCATCTTGTGTTCTTCCATCACCGTTTGGTTCGGGGCCGCCACAAAAATGGACAAAATCCGACTTCAATGGACAGTTAGGACGGCGGAAAAAATCATTGGAACCGCCCTACCCACTCTCGAGGACTTGCACACTGCAAGAATTCAAACTAGGGCGCGGAAAATCATACTGGACCCTCCGCACCCTGCCCACCACCTTTTCCAACTACTCCCCTCAGGCAGGCGCTACCGATCCATGCGCACCAAATCCAGCAGACATTTAAACAGCTTCTTCCCCCAAGCCATTAACTCTGAACTATTTGAACTCTTTCAACAGTAGCCAAAATGGAACTGTATAGTGCCACTTAGCAGTTTTTTGATGACAATACTAGTGCAGCGTGTTCTACCGGAAACAAATTCCTTGTGTGTTCTACATACTTGGCAATAAAGATGATTCTGATTCTGATCATCGATCCCCAGCTGGCGGACTCATTGGGCTGTCAACTGATCGACCTCCTTCCCCCCAAGGAGATCGTGGATCTGGACGGCCGACTGTTATCACGAGTTACCCACCTCACGGCCCCGCTTAAACTCCGGGTAGCGGGGCCTCGTTATGCCCTCCCGGAACGCGCCGTTGGTATTGGGTCTCCCCTGGCTCTATACCCATGACCCGTCCATTTCCTGGGAGGGTCCCACCATTCAGGGCTGGAGCCCCTACTGCTATGCCATCTGCCTGCGGTCGGCAACGGCAGGGCGAGACCCCTCCCGCGGTGGCCTGCCCGAGGCCATCTGCCTCAAGGGGGTGCCACAGTTCTACCACGACCTGCGGGAGGTGTTCAGCAAGGACAACGCCCAATCCCTGCCGCCCCACCGACCGTATGACTTTGCGATTGAACTGCAGCCAGGGGCTCCCTTACCGGACTCCAGACTTTTTCATATTTCTCAACCTGAACGGGAAGCCCTGAGCACTTATACAGACTCCCCCCAAGCGGCGGGACTCATTCGCCCGTCACGTTCTCCACTGGGCGCAGGGTTCTTCTTCATTGATAAGAAGGACGGATCCCTGCCCCCGTGTGTCGATTACTGGGGTCTGAACGACATCACCATACGGAACAAATAGCCCCTCCCCCTCATGGACTCTGCCTTCACGCCCCTTCAGTCAGCTACCATTTTCTCAAAATTAGACCTCCGTAGTGTGTACCATTTGGTCCGCATCCGGGAGGGGGATGAATGGAAAACAGCATTCAAGACGCCTTTAGGGCATTTTGAGTATCTGGTGATGCCGTTCGGACTCACGAACGCGCCCGCCGTCTTCCAAAATCTGATCAATGATGTGCTCAGGGACTTCCTCAATGTGTTTGTGTTTGTTGACCTGGATGACATTCTTATTTTTTCTTGTTCTGCAGAGGAGCACCGGCAACACGTTTGACGGGTCCTGGCGCGGCTCCTGCAAAACCGGCTCTACGTGAAGGAAGAGAAGTGCGAGTTCCATGTCCACTCTGTCTTTTCTAGGGTTTGTCGTGGAGCAGGGGCAGCTCAGGGCCGATCCCGCCAAAACAAAAGAGGTGGTCGAATGGCCGATCCCAAAGACGCGTAAGCAGCTCCAGCGGTTTCTGGGGTTTGCCAACTTCTACCGCCTCTTCATTCGCGGGTATAGTCAGAAGGCACTCCCCCTCACTAACCTCACATCCACCAAGATTCCTTTTAGGTGGACGCCCGACGCTGAGGGGGCATTCAACCGCCTCCGTTTAGCATTCACCAATCCCCCTGTCCTGCATCATCCCGACCCGGACCTCCCGTTTTCGGTCGAGGTTGACGCATCCGAGTCCGGAGTTGGGGTCGTCCTGTCCAAGCGCTCTCCCACTGACCAGAAGCTACGCCCATGCGCCTTCTTCTCCCGCCGGCTCAGCCCTGCCAAAGCTAACTACGATGTCGGCAACCGGGAACTGCTGGCGGTCGCCCTGGCTCTGCAGGAGTGGAGACACTGGCTTGAGGGAGCTAAACACCCCTTCACATCGTCTACACGGATCATAAAAACCTGACGGCCATCCGGTCTGCCAAGAGACTTAACTTACGACAAGCCCGATGGTCACTCTTCCTCACCCGCTTCAACTTTTCTCTCATCTACTGCCCAGGGTCGCAGAACACCAAGCCCGATGCCCTATCCCGCATCCATGAGCCGGCAGAAAGGGAGGACACCACCGCCAACATCCTGCCGGCCCAGCGCTTCCTGGGCGCCCTGAGGTGGGAGGTAGAGAGGAAAGTTCAGCAAGCCCAGGGGAAGACCCCCATCCCCAGGGGCTGTCCCATGGATCGCCTGTTCGTTCCCCCCTCCCCTACGCACGGAGGTGCTCATCTGGGGGCACACCTCCAAGATAGCCTGTCACCCGGGGGTCAACAGGACGATCCAACTCATCGCCCAACGGTTCTGGTGGCCGGGGTTCAGGAGGGACATCACCCTTTTTGTGAAGGCCTGCCTGGCCTGCGCCCGTGGGAAGGCCTCCCACCAGCCTCTACCGGTACCGTCCAGACCCTGGTCCCACATTTCCGTCGACTTTGTGACAGGCCTCCCCCCTCCCGTGGCAAGACGGTCGTCCTCACTGTAGTGGACCGATTCTCCAAGTTGGCCCACTTCGTCCCGTTAACCAGGCTGCCGTCCGCCATCGAGACGGCTCAACTCCTGGTTAACCACATCATCCTTCTCCACGGGATTCCGACGAACATCGTGTCAGACCGGGGACCGCAGTTCGTGTCCAAGGTATGGAAGCGTTTCTGTCAGTCCCTCGGGACGTCTGCGAGCCTGTCGTCTGGATACCACCCCCAGACCAACGGACAGACGGAAAGGAAGAACCAGGACCTGGATGTGGCCCTCCGGTGCGTGTGCCTCCACAACCCGGCGTCGTAGGCCCTGCACCGAGTCTGGAAGGACACCAGGCGGCCTGACACGCACCGCGTCCCGGAACCAGCGGGTGGCGGACCGTCATCGGCGACAGGCACCCAGCTACCAGGTCGGGCAGGAGGTTTGGCTGTCCACGAGGGACCTTCGGCTAGCAGGGACTTCAGCCAAACTGGGCTCAAGCTTCACGGGTCCCTTCCCCATCGAGGCCATCCTCAGCCCGGTCTCGGTGAGGCTCCGGCTGCCACCCACCATGCGGATCCATCCCGTATTCCACGTGTCCCTCCTCAAGCCAGTGGAAACCAGCTCCTTAGCCCCCACGCCCACCCCCCACCTCCCCCCCGGATGTTGGACGACGGACCGGTCTACACCGTGTGGGAGATACTGGACTCCAGGGAGTGCAATACCTGGTCGACTGGGAGGGCTATGGACCAGAGGAACGTCAGTGGGTCCCACGTTCCTGGATCCTCGACCCATCTATCACCCGGGCGTTCCATGCGGCTCACCCATCCAAACCTGGGCCGCCAAGAGATGTCCGTTGAGGGGGGGGCACTGTCACATCTCGTCGCCGTCCTGGGCGCTCCCCGCCCCTCCTGTCACCTCCTCCGCTGCTCCCTGGAGACGGCCCCTCCCATCATTACTCACCTGGGCTCCCACAGCTGTTTGACATTTACTGATTGTGCCTTCTGACTATATAGACCGATCGCACGTTACCGTCTCCGTCGGAGTATTCAGAAAGCTACCCTTGCGACTACCCTACCGTCAGGTCTGCATTTTCCGTTTATCTTCACTCATCTCCTCCTGTTGTTATTTTGTCATATGTGTCTCAGTAAAGACTTTTTGTTCCTGCGTTTCTGTCTCGCCGTGTATTTTGGATCCAACCTCCCCGCTTTCCATCGTCACTTGCGTCCTGCCCTCAAGCCTCAAGTGACGTTACAGCTGCTCTCATTTGGCTTGGTGAATACATGGATATTTTTTCATGCTACAAAATCTGAAGTTTTCCACTTTAAAGCTCATAAAACCTCATTCTGTTTTGTTCCGAGTCATTGAACTTAACTGGAACACAGTTTTCCTCACTTCTTTGAGATGTTGTTGTCAGAAGCGTATTCTTGCAAACAGCAGGCTAATCTAGTGTTACACAATTTCATATCCAACTAATTATTATAGTA